>NC_091731.1:26859924-27162954 GCF_030179895.1 Drosophila kikkawai | reverse complement strand
TAGCAAGTGAGCCTAAGTTACCTAAAGTTGTAATGCAAATTATTCAAACAGCTAAGAGGGATAAGTAACGGTAGTAAAATGTAATCGAAAATAAATTTAAAATGTATAAAATTAAAGAAAAGGTGTAGAAAAATACCCACTCCATGAAATATTCAAAGCTTAAACCTTTCATCTATGTTAATTTCCAACCAACTTTAGTTTTAATTATAAATCTAATATTTCTCAAGGCAAAAGTCCAAACAAAAGTGAATAAAAATTCTCACAATAATTCTAATTTAGAGTCGACAACAATAAGGATGGACTAAATGTTGTACCCTTTTTTGGCTTAACCATTTCCTTGTGTATCCATTTCGTTTTCCATTAACAAGTTGCGAAACATAACGCCGACACCACCTAAGAAGGCAGCACCGCGGTCTCCACCTCTTAATTTACTTGTCTCTCATTCGGTTTTTGCATTTCAACTTGGCCAAGGCTCGTGCCATATGCCCCCGCAGGCCATAAACGTTTTTTCTTTATTTTTTTTTTTGTTTTTTCTCTTTTATTATTGTGAAAGCGTTTTGTGCCAAGGTGTGCATAGAATACACAAAAAATAAAAACTAAATAAAAGTAAAATAAAAAAGATTTCGCAATTTCGACCTGTGCTGAGCCTGTTTGTTGTCTGCGTTCCAATAAAAACTGCTGCATTTAATAATGGCTCATAATATTTGTAGGTGGTCTGAGCCACAAAGATATATACAAGTTGAGGGGGTACAAAAATATATATATAAATCTGAGGCTGCGGCAAAACGCCCACAAATTGTGCAAGGCACACCGGCACCGGCTGCTTTTAAACCATTTTCCATCATCCATTAAAAAACCATAAAATATTTGGTTTCGGCTCTCTGATTGCATTTCAGGCGTAGCCGGATCATGTTGGGCAATAATAAATCCGATAAAGGAAAAAATGTTTAATTAGAGCGCTAAATGCTGCCTCCCCTTGGCCCCTCCTCCCCCTTCTTAGCCCAATCGCTCACAGACAATAACGTGATTGTCTATTTTCACATATTAATTTATCATTATAAATAGATTTATTGTCTTACGGGTGTCTCGTTTCGGTTGCAAGACAAAACAAAAGACTTAGGCGACAAACTCGTTTCTTTGTCTCTCCATTTGGGAAAATCTTTTGTTTACCTTTTCGCCAAGGGACTTGGGGCAGTAGAGTTCTCCGATTTGCATAGATTGCAATAGTATATCTTGGTCGGAGATTTTGCTTTGATGGATCAGCAACGATTAAGTTTTAATATGTCGGTGTAATAAACAGTTAAGACTATTTTGAAAAGGCTTAAAGACTTAAAGAAACAAGGCGTATTTGATTAAACATAGTTATAAGATTTATTTATTTATAAAACAATATATTCTTTATGAAAAATATACTTGTTAAAAGACAACAGAAGCCCAAAAACCATCTTGATTTTGCCTAAACACCTGCTAAATATTCCTGACAAATATTTAACTAATTGTCTGACTGCTCTTAGCTCTGCCCTTTACCCTGAACCATTTCGAGAGCTGTTTTTAAATCGAATTTATTGTTTCGTTGTCGATTCGATTTGCTGCTGTTGTTGTTTCCATTTGTTGTGGCTCGGCTTTTGTTATGCTAAAACCAATTGGTGGCAACCTTTTGGTATTTAAACTTGACTTTAGCCAGCGGCAGCTAAAACAAACTTCTCTCTGGGATGGCATTAGATGTTAAAGCTTTATTGTTGCTATTCCCCCGTTGCTATTGCTATTGTTATTGTTATTATAATCCGTGTCTGCCAGAGTCTCCCATCAAGACGTCACGTAATAGGCCGATCGGTCGGTCACTGGTTACACCTGTTTCAGCGCCATCGTCTCCCTGTAACATGGTGTAATGATATGCCACCAGCAGGGTTTACGGTCTACGGTTACTACACGTTTTCCTCCTCAATGAAAAGTTCATCAAACGCATTGGCATGCCACAAGTGGCAATTGCCGTTATGCTCGAGCTATAATCTGCCAAAGTCTTTGACTCGGGCCGAAAATCGACGAACGGAAAATCGGGGAAAAGCTCAATAACATTTAATTTGAGGAAAACCCCCATATAACAGCAGCCATCATCCTTTTGGACTCCTCCCCTTCTGACACTAGCTTAAACAACCGAAAACGGCAATTAAAAATGACGAGTGAAAGTTTTCCTTTTGATTTTTATTCGCACATTTCGCTTAGGAAATGTCGTAATCAAATTTCGATTTAAACTGGCTTCGATATTCGCACGTTTTTTGTGGATTTTTCGGTGTTTTTTTTATTCGTGGCATATGTTAATTTAAATGCGTTTCGTTGAGGCGACAAATTGCCAGTTGGAATCGTGCGTTTGTTGAACTTCATTTGCATAGTTGAGCTGAACCAGTTTATTTAGTGTTTTCTTCTTTTTTCTCTCTTTTTGTTGGGTTGCTGCTGTAAAAAGGTCTTTGATTTTTCGAGTGGAAAGTGAAACTTATCCCAAAAGAAAGTATTGCCTCCCGCGATACATTTTCGACTCGAATTTATACGATGACGGAGGCTCATTAAGTTGTAGGAGTCCAAAGTGACTGGCCCGTTCGCTCAATTTGTTTATTTATCTAAATTCAAATGCATTTGATTAGTCCAGCGAGATAATATTCTAATTATGGCCCAGAGTCACGCTAATGATGATGATTTAATTTATGGCTAAGTGGTTGCGATGACTTTTAACCTACGCCAAGGCAAGTCACAATGGGAACCACAGACTGATGAGGATGGATAACATTTTAGGGTTCGGCCCAAAATTTGTTTACGGCCAAGCAAAATGTAACGCCTCCGCAAAAGGTGTAACTAAAGTTGAGATTTTTAGTGTTTAGTTTTTATGTTTATCTTTGATAAATAAAAAACTGATTTTAAGGAAAGATTTAAGATATACTGGTGGAGTTACAAGGAACTGGTTAATGTTTCTGAAAGTTATTTTTTTTTCTGGGGTTTTATTTTTAATTTCCAATTGCATAAGCTGTTCACCTGCCGTATTTCCCTTTTTAATTTTATGGAATAAGAGAAATCGAAGAGATTGAAATGAATTTCTCACAGGTTTTCAACAAGCTTCGTTATTGCTAAAACGTTTTTTACATTTTCTTTTGAGATCATTTGTCTTCGATCTCCTGTTTTTTATTGGCTCTTCCCAGGCCACTTCCACTTGGACCTTCAATCTCTGTGTGAAATGGATACCGCATGGGAAGTTAATTAAGAAGAAGTCGCCGAAGAAGTGGAAGACATGGGAACTTGTTTCTGATATTGCATCAATTGGAAACCAGAAACCAAAAAAGTGTTGTATCAAACAACAACTCAAGCTAACTCTGGCCATAGCTACCTGCCTGAATATCATAATTATTTCAAGTCATTAAACTTCAAGAAATCAAATCTCGACTACATATCAAAAGTTAACCAAGCAATAGCGCAAAAAAAGAGCCGAAACGAGAAAATCCCGCAACGATAAGGAAATTATGTATTAAACACATTGACGATTGGACAGGCCGCCACCGCCCGTAAAACAACATGATCTCGGGACAGTTAAGAAAAACGGAGAAAAAACTTAACAAGTTGCTACAGCAGCGGCGCAGCAAAAAAAAGAGCGAAAAAAAATCAAGAAAATCTCGCCACACCAACCGATTTTGGCGGCTGTTTAAGTGAATTAAATATTGCGCAACATCTGGAGAGAAAAAAAACAGAAAGAAAAAACACTACTTCTGCAGAAACTTGCCCGTGTTCATTGGCCATATAAACGGTAACAACTTGGACGATCTGAATCTCCCCGGCATCTCCTCGGACCGAGTGTGCATTTGTGGTCGAGCTGTCGCTCAACTGCAGTCCGCAAATGGCTAAAATGCGCGCTCATGACCGCAGGCAATAAAATAATTAAGATGAACATAAAATGCGGGCAAAAAAATGGCTGCATAATTCACACTTTGAGCTTGTTTCAATGTGCTCGAACGGGTCCCAAATGAGATGTGATTTTGATAGAGTTTACTTGGGGTTTTCCCTCACCTATTGAGGGTGGGATAAGGAAGATGAAAAACTGATGGGAAATTTTAAATAATTAAAGGGAAAGATACATGATTGGAAAATTACTTGGAGAGGAATACATGTCTTTCTCAATTGTTTATATTTTGTAAAATTAAATTAAATCGAAATTTCCTAGACAATGTCCCAATTTATCCATATTTTAAACAAAAAAATTTTTTGAAATTGTATTTAACCTTTGAAAATTATTTACTCTTTGGCCAAGCCTAAAAACTTTCAAAAACTCTAAATCGCAGTGAGTTTCCACATTCGATTCCTCATTAAAGTTTCATCAAACAATCGGCAAATTGTAGAGCAATCAAACGAAACAGCGTTAATAACACCCAACTGTCGTCGCAGTGTTTTGTCAATTTTGAGGATTGGTCAACGTGTCGTATACACAATTTGCACAATCCGACGTAGACATTGCCACAGCACCACCACCAAGTGAATAGTAAGTGCAGCAGCAAAAGCAACTCAAAGTGCAACCGAGATTAGTAAACAATTATGGTTTATTCGCGAAATTGCAAGAAGTTAATTCAAACCCAGCAATTGGCGGCGGCGACGAATAAATTTATTCGTAGGGCGTTAACAACACAGAAACGGAAAAACGGGAAAATTGCACAAGAAAAGTCTGCGGATCTAGTAATTGTAGACTCTACCGACAGGGTAATTCATTTCTTGAAAATAATTCCATTTGAACACAACTCACTTGTCAATGTAATCGATCGTTTCGATTTCCTTTTGTATCTTTTCCGCACTAAGACATTCCTCATCCAAATTGGCAGCATCTGAAATAGGGAAATAAGGTTTATAATTAGTTTACATATTACTGGGAACTCCTATGTCTTTGCACATTAACCATGTCTGCATAAAATTTATGAGTTTCGTTCACAGCAAAATGGTAAACACATGTCAACTCCAACACGGCCAACATAAATTATAATTAGCGTGGCAAAAACAAGAACTGCAATGGGACAAAACTCACGCACTCTAAGCTCGAAAAGAAAAAGGTGTACAGGTAATCCCGTTTAACCTTAGAATCACATGTTGAATATATAGACACAGATTTTGCAGACATATAAATCGTTGTTCGTGGCATGATTTATGAGACAGCAGCCACAGCTGAGCGATACATATAGATCACTTCAAATGCCGGCCAAATGTCAATCAACACCGAACACACACGGGGAGCCATAAAAGATCGGATGGAGTACACATATAACGCTATAAAGAGACCCTGACAGACACTTTTATATATCGGATACCCCGGCAAAGTGAGTGAGTGAGATCGAGATCAAAGTGATAGCTTCGTATAAGGCGCAAAAGAATAAATATGAAACATAAACACGGCAAGGTAAATATAATTTACAATTGAAAACGAACAATGGTTACCCTAAAAGCAATCTGATTGTACAGATCAGCACTATTATTCACCTTGTTCATTGTTTTATGAGTTGGGTTTCCTTTTGAGTGTAGAGTATCATAGAAAAGTAAGTAACTGTCGTGTGACACCACCAGACAAGTTGGCACTGCGTCTTGGAAACTTAAGGCAAGTTATGAAAGAATATATATAAAAGTGAGTTAATAAATAGGGAAGTATAAAGTTTATTAATTTATTTATATTTTGTGTAAAATGTAATGTAATTCCCAGCTTTCAAGTCACATCTTTCTGAAACGCACTGTACAGCAAACGCTTATACAGCAACTTGTCCAAATCTAGGCAAGTCTTTTTTGGTCTTTGAAGTCAGGGGAGCGTCAATCTAAAACAGACACTTCAAGTTCAATTGAAAAATGCGGCATAAGGGAGCGCGGAGAGACTACAAATCCAAGAATAAAGACCAACCGCATTGCCAGACAATGGCAACTCGCACACGCGAATTGTAAACAAACGGATTGAGGCTGGGCTCTCGATCTAAGCCAGCTGTTGATACGCTTTTAGACAAGTTTTCCGTGGCATAAGTGACTCTGGGCCTCGATCGTGTCTAAAGCACTATAGACTCAAACTCCGGCCGAGAACTCCAGCCGCCAGACAACACCAGAGACAAGTCAAGTCAGCTGAACTCGGTGTGCGATTTTATGCATGCAAATTAGTTTTTGAACCTGTTGCAATTTGCTCTAACCCCACTCTACCCCCTTTTGAAATAGTATGGTGTTCCCAAGCAGAATGCTAATTGGGGGGAACGGGAGAACGAGAACGAGTGGAGGTCCCTGAAACAAACTCATGAAAAATAGTTCACAAATTAAGCTCCAGAGAACTCCATCTCCGGCTGCAAGAAGCTCACTCGTGCATGTCCTAGAGACATGCGTGAGAAAATCATCACAGAACTTCCCACGGCAGCGACTGCAAATTTATGCAATGCCAGAAGCAACAGCAAAGCTGTATGTAACTAAAAAGGGTCTAGGTCTAGTCTCCGGATCCACCCGGATGGTGTTGCAGCTCCTGATGGCCAATTGCCTGATTTTATACTTGTAAATAACCCGGCCGAGATGAGGATGTTCTTCTGCCGGGCAACAATGTTTTGCATTCAGCTGGAGGCTGACTTTAACACATTTTTAGGTTGATGCCTCTGCCGAATAGCTCTGGAATTATGTTCTTAAATGTTACGATCAGAAAGTGCAGAGTAACTGGGCTTCAAGTGCAGTGATCTGCCTTTGGGCAGCTATTTACACTTAGTATTTTAATAGGAAGTGTAATTCTTTCTGTTTTATCTATGAGGATTTAACGAGTACAAGTACGAAGACCTAAGATTTGTCTTATCTTAAATATATCCCCTTAATCCTAGTTGATCCAAGTTCATCTATTCACAACTTCTAAACCAAAAACTAACAGTTAATCTGCCATAAGTGGGTTAACATTTGATTTGGCAAACTGGAAAGAAATAATGACTTCTGCGGTTGCTTTCCCATCCGAGGTGTTAATAAAAACGAAACTTAAGCAAACAATGAACTTCTTCTCGAGCCTCAAAAGTTGCCAGTAATTTCCTCACACAAAGCACCCAGAAATTCCATCCACAAGTGAATGCAAATCAAACCGCAAAAAGAACATAGATTAATGTTAGAATATGAAAAAAAGTGAAGAGAAAAGGTGGTAAAAAGCAGCAGTAGCCGAAGAGGAATCACAAAGAAAGATAAATGATGCGGCGGAAACGGAAATATCTTAGCCAAGTTACGGCAATTTGTGGTTTTAATAGCTCAGCGTCTTACGGTTTTATGGGCCCTGGTAATTGAGAACCCAGAACATGCCACCAGACACCTCATGCCGGGTGACAAATTAAGGGGTTCGGTGGCGGGCTCTCCGGCTCCTGTGTCTCTTCATTTAATCGCCGAGCACTTTTCCACATCTCCTGCAACGTGACGGATGATGTCCGATGAAATATGCAAAATATTTTTCAAACCAGAAAGAGAAAAATAGCGGAATAGTCGCGGTGGTTGCACAAAGCTGAAGAAAAATACACACAAAGTAGTTTACAATTACTGCAAGTGAAAAAAGTGCAAATAAATCACCGTGGGAAAGAGTTTATGTAAGAGGAAATTAGGAGACAAGCGCCAAACAATTATCATAAATTTTATTTAACAAATTAAACACAATTGGCAGCCAATAAGGAATATGGCATTAAAGGCTAAACGATGCGAAACCAAAAGTGGGAAATATGAAACGGCAAAAAGTCAAATATAAAACCACTTGGCTTCAAAGCCCCTCACAATTCCCCCCCAAAAAGAGTTTTCAGCTACCAGTTTCAGTCAAAATAAAATTGAAAAAAAAGAAGGCAAACAATTGTCGCGACAATTTTACCCCGGGTATCAAGTTACCCCAGACAGAAATACATATATCCCAGCCCCACACTTTATTTTACAACAATTACAGTGTTTAGGGCTCGAAGAAAAGCCGCAAGTGACATAATTTTTTGTATTTTTCTTTCGAGAGGCTTAGGCCATTCAAACGGGAGGCCAGTACAAAATTTATTTGCCTGATTTTCAATTAAAAAAACATTGTGTAACGCCTGAAAGACCGAGTGAGAGATAGAGAGAAACGAAAATGAAAGTAGGGATTAAGTGCGTGTGATATATGATATGGGGCTTGGGTTATGCATGTGGGAATTAAATTGGTGTGGGAATATTTTTTCGCAATATCTGTAATAAAATGAATTTTCAAAGAGATAAATTTATCAAAATTTATGGAAGTATATTCATAGAAAGTTCAAAATATTTGCTCAACTGTAAACAGAAATCAATTTAAGGTGATTAATCAAATACTGCAATTAAATCTTTTACTAAAAGCATAATTATCCCATTAATATGCCAAAAAGCAATGCAGTAAAATATGTGTGGAATGTCGGCGCATGGAAAATCGCTTGACATCAAACATTTTTCCCCATAACTTTGAGATAATTAAAGCGATGCTTGAGGTTGCGCTATGTAAATATATTTTTTTTAAACGAAAAACGCACGCTTCAGCAATTTATCAATGAAATAATGACCCGCCGCTGGTGTCAGTCAAAGTTTAATTTTGATCCCAGGCTTAACATAAAATTTCACAGAGATTAAACCTCAGCGGCCCGAAGTGTTGCAATGTCAGAGTTGTGCCACCGAAAAAATATTAAAAAAAAAATAGGGGATTATACATGGGAAGTACAAATCGATCTGTGTCGGTTGCGTTGACTGACAATTGATACACGCACAGAAAAAATATTTGTATTAATTTTCAATAAAATAATATTATTTCAACTAGTTACAAACATTTTTAAAGCATTGCAGGAAAAAAATAATATATAATTCAAGTAAAGTGTCAATGTTTTCAGTTCAAAACTCAACATTTATTCAAAGTGTACTGTAAAATACAGACAACAATATAAATTGTGTACTCAGTGCTTGGCAGACTTGGCCCTGACAGTCATCAATCTGCGTCATGTTAATCAATTTTATTAGCATTAGATATAATTTCTTGTCTTATTTCATTTTTTATGTACATTTCTTGTGTCTCGTCGTTTTGTTATCGTTGGTGGCGGATGGGTTTCTGTTCCGTCTTTCGGCCTGGAAGTGTTCGAGTGTTGTAGCACTTTTTCAAGTACAATTCAAATAGAAAAAACGCACAAAAAATACATCAAAAGTCAACGTTGAAGTGCACTCAAGTGCGGCAACTCATCAAAGTAACGAGCAACAAAAAAAAAAAAATTGAATGAAATTATGAATGAGCTGGCAAACTGTCGGCTTGTATGTATCTCTTCTAGATCTGCGTGAATGACAATGCCGATTTCTTGAATCTCTATTTATAGTCGGGCTCCAAACCGAAGGTCAGTGGAGACCTCTAGGCCTAGGAAATCCATTATGGATCTTCCAAATCGAAAACGAAAACGAAAACAAAAACGCAAACGCCAAGTGGCGATTAATTCGATGGCACTTCCATATTTGTAGGCATATAATTTTGAAGAGAGACTTAAAACAACAACAAAAAAACATCTACCGAAATTAAAAATAAATATATAGTATATAGAGGTACGAATAATAAATTATAAACAAATTGAGCTTGAGCTTTAATCTGTTTTTTGTGTGTGTGTGGGATTTAGCCACTGATGACTGTAACATTTTCTGCGTAATTTAAAAAAAGGAAACGAACTTGAATGCCTTTAGGGTCTTAGTCATTTTTAAACCATTTAAATGTGAATTTAAGAGACTAAGATAGCCAGTATAATCTGTAATTAACTTAATGGTAACGCCCATTTAACACATTTTAAATGAAAATCCATGACATATCGGTTTTTGGTTGAATAATTAATATTTTGAAAGGGATTTATGTTCATTAGCTGTAATATAAACCCACATCCGGCGAATAATTTAATAACCAAATTCATGTTTTACAACTAAATACCACAAATAATTGCATAGCTCACAAAATTGTATATTAAAATTGCACAAAGGCAGTTAATACATTTTTTGTTGATCTCAACAGAAACTGCAATACGTAAACGCATTCGTTGTATTTATTTTAAGCTGGCATTTCATGTTTTCAATCGAATTTCAAGTACAAAGAACTGGGCCAGCCACTAAGCAGAATTGAATTTATGCAGAAATGAGCCAGAAATAAAAAATAAATAAAAAGACAACTGTCCCATAAGCGTTTCGTTCTTATTTCGAGGACATCCCTTTGGTGGCGTGGGTTTTAGTCTGAATGAAATTTGACTGAGACGCAAATGCACTGAAGCGAGTGCATTTGAAGGGGGAAAAGCCAGGGGGAAACAGGGGAAAATCGGAAGGAAGGGCAACGGCACAGGCCAACAGCTGCAGACGACAAATTTCGCATATTTGACTAGAATTTGCAACAAAATGTGCTCAAACTTTAATATGGCAGCCGAAAAAAAGTAAAGGGGATGGATGTGCAGGTCGCTGAGTGTGCAGAATGGCTTGCTAAAGCCATCCAAGGGTTGCAGATAGTACACTGCAAGAAATATTGCACTCAATATGAGAATCTATGAAGAGGCTTTCTAAAATTTGTATGGATTTTTATTATTTTAAAGTAACACTGTACGACAAAGGAGGCAAAAATTAATTAAAATTTTTAGATAAAGTTCAATTGTTATCCTTAATTTACTTCTGTTTTTGTAAGTGCAAGGGGGAGTGACAACGTAGGTATAAGCATGTTGGGGGTGTATCAAATTTCCTTCAAAATCATAATGAAACAAGAAAGGAAGCTAACTTCGGCACGCCGAAGTTTGTATACCCTTGCAGATATTATTTCATTACATTTTACCTATACTTATTATGTTTACAGTTTGACAGTTACAGTTTTGCATTCCCAGCTTTACATTTTGTATACATCTACCGATCGGTTTATATGGCAGCTATATGATATAGTTGTCCGATTTTTTTGAAATTTATACCAAAATTCTAGAATAATAAAATAAGCTTATATCCCGGAGTAGATTAAAATACGTTAAAAAACAACGAATATATAATTTTTTTCTATTAATTTCCCGATCGTTCCTATGGCAGCTATATGATATAGTCGTCCGATTTTCATAAAATTTTTACCAAAATTCAGAAATAATATAAAATGGTCATATCTAAAAAATTGTGCCAAAATGTTGAAAAACAACAAAGTTATAATTTTTTTCTAAAAATATATCGAACATTTGTATGGCAGCTATATGATATAGTCGTCCGATCCGGCCCGTTCCGACATATATAGCAGTGAGAGTATATAGAAGACTATATCCAAAGTTTCATTGAGATAGCTTTAAAACTGAGGGACTAGTTTGCGTAGAAACGGACAGACGGACAGACGGACATGGCTAGATCGACTCGGCTGTTGATGCTGATCAAGAATATATATACTTTATAGGGTCGGAAACGTCTCCTTCACTGCGTTGCAAACTTCTGACTGAAATTATAATACCCTGCAAGGGTATAAAAACGTTATTTGCTTTCGGGGCCCAGCTGAAGAGCAAGCAGTGAGGCACCTGCCATATGGCCTTCCGTGCTGGAGTATCCGTGTGTGTGTGCCAGATCCCGTTTCCCCCTTTCTAGCCCTCAAAATCAACCCCTTTTTTGGAACTCCTG
The DNA here is from genome assembly GCF_030179895.1 of Drosophila kikkawai. NCBI lineage: Eukaryota > Metazoa > Arthropoda > Insecta > Diptera > Drosophilidae > Drosophila > Drosophila kikkawai. Next base: position 27,151,335 of record NC_091731.1, on the reverse strand, counting down.
GACTTATAAAGCAAAGCAATTACAAGTACAAACACATACACTTGGAGTCCAGGACACAAAACACTTGTTGTAATGTCAGCTGTCAATAGCACGAGTCGAGTCGAATGTGGGTTCCTTTTTGCAATCGTAGCTGGGGTTAAAGCTCTGGAAATTGGGGAGATTTTCATATAGCCCTAAGCGGTAGCCGTCTGCTGCTGTCAAACGAGCATAAATGGCTGGATTATTGAAGAATCGAGCTGGCTAAATTTATTCAAATTTAATTTGAGAAAGTAATAATGATTAGTCTTTTAGGGAAATAGAAGAAAATCATTTTAAAATATTTATATTATTTAAAAACAAGAAAGGAAGCTAACTTCGGCACGCCGAAGTTTGTATACCCTTGCAGATATTATTTCATTACATTTCAACTATACTTATAATGTTTACAGTTTGACAGTTACAGTTTTACATTCACACCTTTACATTTTCTCTACATCTACCGATCGCTCCTATGGCCGCTATATGATATAGTTGTCCGATTTTCATGAAATTTATACCAAAATTCTATAATAATAAAATAAGCTTATATCTCAGAGTAGATGAAAATACGTTGAAAAACAACGAAGTTATAATTTGTTTCCTATTAATTTCCCGATCGTTTCTATGGCAGCTATAAGATATAGTCGTCCGATTTTCATAAAATTTTTACCAAAATTCAGAAATAATATAGAATGGCCATATCTAAAAAATGGTGCAAAAATGTTAAAAAACAGCAAAGTTATAATTTTTTTTCGAAAAATTTATCGAACATTTGTATGGCAGCTATATGATATAGTCGTCCGATCCGGCCCGTTCCGACATATATAGCAGTGAGAGTATATAGAAGACTATATGCAAAGTTTCATTCAGATAGCTTTAAAACTGAGGGACTAGTTTGCGTAGAAACAGACAGACGGACAGACGGACAGATGGACAGACGGACAGACGGACAGACGGACATGGCTATATCGACTCGGCTGTTGATGCTGATCAAGAATATATATACTTTATAGGGTCGGAAACGTCTCCTTCACTGCGTTGCAAACTTCTGACTGAAATTATAATACCCTGCAAGGGTATAAAAATACTATTATTAACCATACAAAAATTAAAGAATTCAAAAATTATTATTTTACAAAAGGAGCAATAAATAAACTAAGAAACATTTAGTACTCACAAGACATTGTCATAATAATTAGGCTTAATTGTTTTTAAAATTTATTTATAAAGCAGAATGTAATTACATTTAAATAACTTAACTTAACCATGTTAATAAACCGCCACTAATGAACTTCTTGTCATCATATTTAATAGGCTCATTCTTCTTGCCAATTGTTATAAAGAAATCATGTTGCACTCACTTAACTTTGGACTTCTCACGCAATTATCTCGCTCCCCTTTCTCTGTAATAAATGCATTCCCTAAGTGGAAGCTTTACAATTGCAATATCTCTATTGCAAAAAAGAGAGAAAAAGTATGGAAAAACAACCCAAGAATGTGCAAAACAATTATGACAATTCTTAACCCACTTTTCAGTTCAGTTCCGTTCGGTTTTTCCCTCATTCAACGATTTCTACGCAATTTACGCGCTCAACCTCAAAAAGCAAATGCCCCTCCCTGACTCCTCCTTTCGGTCGGAGCTGCCATCATGTCATTAAAAGCAAATTCCCCCACTAATTGCATTGTGTAGGCTAATTTTAATATTTTTTTTCTTCTTCAAAAGAAGAAGTTTTCTCAGTTGCAGTTGTGGGGACAAACTGGAACGTGCGAAGGCCTGAGATATGTAGAATAGAGAAAACATAGACATACAGCTAGTCGAAATAAATAGATCATGCTATTCATACACAGTTCCATTGATCCCGGGTTCAAGTTTTCACGCTATGAACGGGCTACTGATTGTAATTAAATCAACTGCAAAGTGCCGCCAAAAGTTGCACACGAATCGTGTTTTGAACAAAAAAAGAAAAACAAACAACGCGAAAAAGGTGAAGTAGGTTAGCTAATGCAAAGTCAAGTTTTAGACACTCTAACTTAAGTTTAATCCAATCCAATTTATATAATAATTTTAATACAAATATTTTATATAAATTTACTATAAATAAACTAATAACAAGTATTTTTAAATATTTTATTCTTTAACTTTTATATAAAGAAACATTTTCTCACAAGATTATTAGCGAAGTATACCTTTTAAAATTCTCCCCCTTTGTTCTCATATAAAATCAATTGAGAATTTCACTAAGACGTTTTTAATTTCGCTCAGAAATTACAAATACTAAAAGCACTTCTTAACGACTCTACCCCTTAACTCAGGGTAAAATATAAAACGAAACCAAATCCAAAGAGAAACGTTTACGGGGACAGCAATTATGATGGCTTTGGCGGTAACTTTTGGACCTGACTTTTTGGTGACTCGGTAATTGTTTTCGGTTAATTGCACTTGGCCGCTTAATTGCAATTCAATTGTCATGCCACCATTGCTCAGAGCGATGGAAAATCGTGTGTTGTAAGATGTAAGATGACTGCCACCCAATTGAAGGTTAAAATAAAATACAAAAAAACCGACATCATGACGAGTGTCTCCTCCGAATGTGACTTTGATGCATCGTTTTCCATTGAATATCGAGTGCACACCACAAGTGCATGTTACAAGTACATACATATCGGTTGATTTATGCATATATATAGATATATATTCGCAGACAAAGGCGTCATTACACGTTCCAAGTCTAAATGAGTCTCGGTTTGTATTGATTTTTTATTTGAATTTTCATGTGTTGTTTGCACATTGCAAACGAACGTTTACTTCAATCACTTGGCAAATTTTCATTAGAATTCCATTGTTCAATTAGCAATAAGCTGAGATTATATAAATCAGTCAGGGTATTTATGAAAGCTCAACTAATGTAAACTGATTAAATGAAAGGCATTTTATTGTTGGAAAATTCTAACTCTACTCTAACTGCACCTCATATTTCTCACCTTAAAAACTGTAACATCCCAATTTCTCCATCTGAATCCCAAACATCTTAATGGCAAACAATATTTTCCAAGCTTTCAGTTCAAATATCTAAACTCGCTTTTTGCCTGTACAAAAATTCCGGCGATTCAATCACGAACATCGATCTGAACACTTGTCAAACGATTGTGACAAAGTGAGTGAAAAAGCCTGTCCGATTCTCCTCATTTCAAGTTGTCACTCGGTCTGCGGGTCAGCTATTGAGTCGAGGCGAAATCAAAGTGTAACCAATTACTGCAACTAACTAACTTTAGTCGTAAGAGGCCGTCTGTCTGGGAGGGAAGATGCAGCACACACGGAGAGTTGCAGCTGGGGAGACGGCGAAAACCAGTTGGTGGCATTCTGTGGCAATTCCTTGGAAAAATCATTAACGTGTCTTAGGCATAAATAATTAAAAAATCAGACTGCTTGAGAGCTGACTGTACTCGTCAAGTCAACGTCTTGTTTGTTGGCCCCGTCGCACACATCCTGGTGGACGCTGAAAGCCTTTCAGCAGTGCGAGATACAAATGTATCTCAAGTTGGCTGCTCCCATTGCAGCAATTACACATGGGAGATAGATGGATGGATGAATGGATGGATGGATGGATGTATGGCTGCTGGCAGGCATCACGGTTGTCAATATGATGACTGTGTGCTTCTGAGCGACTTCCCCACACAAAACAAAAAAAGAAGGTATAAGGTTGATATTAATCATATTTTAAACTATTTTAGAATATGGAGTATTAACTTCTGTAACTCATAAGCCTGTAAAATGTTCCAAAACCTTAAAAATGGTATTTAAAAAGGTTTATAAAATTACTAAAATAATTAAGATTTTTTAGAGTGCACTGAAAGTCAAGAGATCTTGGCTCCTCGCACTTTGTGCGGTCTGTCTCGAGAAAGTTAACCTCAAAGTCAAGAGAGAGCCTCTCGACAATCGTTGGATATCGCATTTCCGGTGTGGTTATTGCGGCCAATCGTATAGAAGAATATAAACTATATATGTATATGCATAAAAATGAGCGAAACTGAATTAATGACACTGCAGATTAACATCTCATAGCCAGCTACTGGTTCAGCCGGAAAACATACACAAAACAATAAATTGTACACACTGAATAGCGAAGGGAGACTTGTTCCAAATATTTATAATACCACTTAGTGCCAAAGTCTAATGCACCAAATAAATCAGTGCAAATATTTAGCATTCGTTTAGCAGTCGGATACGAGCATACATGTATGTATATGTATATATGAGTGTAGGTATAGGCCAACCCGCCATTCTAAGCTGACTCACAAACTTGTCTTTTGCACGCTCCCACATTTAATAAATATTTAAGCGTTTTTAATCTCAGCAGACCCGGGCCCCACTCAAGGCACAAACTCAACCTGATCTGCACGCAAATACGACAGCTACTGTGTTCAGCTCCACCGATTGCTTACCTTATTTACAATTGTCTATACCCTATACACACACTATATCTTATACGAACATCTTGGGGCTGAGCTGAGAAGGAGCGCCTGAACAAATATTGTATGTACTATTTTCCAGAGTCAAGACAATAACGCAATGCATGGCTGAAAGTTGATAGCAAATACGTTCAGGAGATGGAAAATCTTAGGTCTTAAGATATATTTAATTAGTAAAATCTTTTACTATGAAAATCTATGGAATTTTTTCTTTCTTTTTGGAGAATGAAATAGAATAGTAATCCTATTTTTATTTTAAACAAAACATTGTTCATTCATAACATAAATCTAAAAATATTCCCAAAAGTTACAAGCTTCGTGACTTGGTCAATCAACCTTCTATATCTCTTTTGTTAAATATCCCAAAACAACTTTAAAAAGCGAAAAAAAAACCAACAGGGAATTATTTATGTGGGTGAAGTTCTGTGACAGGCCGCCGGCCACTGGCGTTGTGTTAGTTGTCAGACGGTGTGCGATGGCCAAAAGTGATTTAAAAATTGGAAACCCAAATAACAAGAACAAAACGTAAAAGAAACACTGTATTCAGACAGCGGCACGTTTTGCCATATAACGTCAGAATAAAAAAGTAATAAAGAATAAAATCAGAGGGTCGTATGGCGGCGAGTCCGAGACATTCAAATGAAATTGAAATAAAACCTCACAAAAAGCACAAAAAAGTTGTAAAAGTTTGGCTCTCGGTCTTTGGGTTTGCCTTTTCGAGAGATTTTGGAGTTGATTTTTCTCCTTTTTCTTTATTTTTTAGCTGCTAGTGCTAATGAGTGGAGTTTCAGTTTGGTTTTTTTGGTCCGTGTCCGGGCTCATAAAATTTATGAGGTGTTTTGTTATGTGTTAAAAAATATTCTGTTCTTCGTGCCGACAATCTGGAAGCGTGCTCAGAGGCTGAACCAAATGACGATTCATTAGCCCGGACTTAGGCAAATTATATGATCAATGTCTGGCTGATTCCCAGGAAATCACGTAGGCCCCATTAAATAATCGCAGCAAACAGGATTGACTAGTTTTAAATTTCACAGCAAAATAAAGGGTTTCTTTCTCTTTTCGGCTTTACTTATTCATAAAGTGTCAAATATTTTTGTTTACTTGCTATGCCCTTCACAAATTACAATAATTCGTTGGGAATTTAAGGCGCCGCCGAGTTTGGCTTTGAGTTTTCAATGGGTCATCATAAGTTATTGCCAGTTAAGTGAAGAGACGAGCCCTCAGTCTCCAAAAAGGTTATGGGTTATGGAAGAGTAAGTGAGTTTCAACATTTTAGAGATATTTTTTGTGAAAGTTTAGGGTTTGCTAAGTAGCTTTGCAATATTTGTTAGGAAATAAACTCAAATCTTCCGTTTAATTTGCTTTTAAGACTATTCATCTCACGCTTGATTTGTTTTCTTTCCAAATGACCCCATGATTTAATCGTCTTCTCTAAATTATGCAATTTAGTTTAGCATTTGCCAACCATAAATCTTAGAATATACTTTTTTTCAGAAGCTGACAGAATACGTGATTTGAAATCCCATTATGCGCCAACTTTCAGTTGGAATTCATAAATTCCCAGGTAAACAATACCAACTCAGCACCTCTCGTAACTCAGAATGTGAATTGATATATCAGAAATTGTTCCAGCCACACCTGACATCTTGCACACACAGATCGGTGTGTGTGTGTGTCGCATGTAATATAATACCCAAAGATAACGAGTGGCCAGAAAATAATAATAATAAAAAAAAAGACAATTTTGTATGCCAAGAGCGTAGCGTAATAATATTACTTAGCTGTTTCGTTCGCTGGGATTTTTTATGAGGCCCGAGGCGGCAAATTGCAAAGCAATTATTCGAATCACACGTTTGGCGCGAAGGTGGCAAGCGAAAATGTTTTGCATCGTTGCACCTGAATAAAAGGCGTCACAAATATTTACAATCTAAACTCTCGAACGGGATGATGATGTCATTTGCCCCATTCATTAAGAGCCATAATGAAGATAAATTTGATTTTCAATATTTCGTCGCTTTTGTTTTACGCTTTGTTCCTTTTCTATTTGCAAAGATTTTGGCTCCGGTTTTAGGAAACTGACTTCACATATGCTTCATAATAATAAATATAAATTGAGTTTTGGCTTATGAATCTTGCCTTGGTTGTGGCTCTTTGCGAGTCCAGAAACTGCAGAGATTCGGTAAATTTATGAATACCCTGCAGTGGAAGGGTGAGAAAGTATATTGGATATTTTGAAAAACTGGATGGGCTTATAATTTTGGGAAGTAGGAAAAACCTAGTTTATACAAATACAAACCTAGCAGACAAAAACGTCCGTTTATGATATTGAAAACGATACGATTCAGGCTCATAAACGATAATAAAGTTAATCACCTGTGATGGGCTTTGTGACAGAAAATGCTATAATTTTCGAAATCCCAATTAGTTATAAAAAAATTTAAGGAGTATCTTTATAGCCTTTACCAAACATTAGGAAATTTTCTACTTGTTTATCTTTTTTCACTCTTTGGTCAACACAATTTTTGGCAAGACTCCGTGGCGCCGGTTTTATTTGTGTATTTGTTTTGCTTTCAGCTTATTTTTTCTCCTTTCAATTATTTTGCGGTGATCAGCAATATAAACATAAAATTGGCGGCGCAGTGTAAATAATATATAAAAAATATAAACAAACTAAATAAATAAAATTGTCTCGCATAAGCGGAAAATCAAAATCTGCTATGTTGTCAATATATATTTTGTTTTCTTTTTTTTATTATTTGGTTTTATCTTTGGACTTTGCGCAATGGTGAGGAAAAAAGCAAAAATATTTATAATTTTTTGGCGTTTTGCTGTGTTTTTCTGTCTAATTTTGCCACCTGCATTTTGACATATTTGGTGGGTTTGGTTGCTTTTGCCTGGATTGGATCGATTGGCTTTTGCTGGCTGGCTCTTGCCAAGTTTTTTGGCAATTGATGAATTGGTTTTGACCAAATGCGTTAGCAGTCAACAGCCACCCCAATGGCGGGCAGTTGGCCGCCCGAAAGGGTGTCTCGAATTGGTCAGAAATGATTTATTAACGTGCTCAGTTGTTTATGTCGACTTAGCCCGGCCGTATTTGGTCAAAAGCAAATTTGTTATTTAACAATTTCCAATTTCCAATGCAATGCGATCCATTGCAATGCGAATGCGTGTAAATGTTATAAGCCAATTTGACAATTCGCTTGTTCAATTTGTAATTCCAATTTTACAAGCCGAACAACCAACATTTTGATATAGTTATTAGATATGGTCGTGGATTGGCCTGATGATTTAATTGCTTGAGAATTATATGGTAGGTAAACAAAAAATACGTGACATGGTTGAGAATTTTAGGTATTTTTTAATTATATATTTTGTAAATTATTCCAATTTCCTAACAGAAAATTAAGCACAATGTTCCTTTACATTCAAAGCCTTATACATTTTGTGTCTTCAAAAACCCCAAATAACTCTGTGGCTCAAATAACTTGCTATATCCTGTTTCCCCACTATTACCACCATCATCTCCATTATTTTTGTTAATATTCTACAGTCATTTTCATTTCCATTCTTACTTGAAACACGTGCAAAAGAACACAAAACGAACCTGAAACCACAATGCAAAATAATAATAACAATAAGAATCATTATGAAATAGAGGATGAAAGGAAAATACAAGCAAAAATATACAACAAAAAATCTTAAATAAATGGTCAAAATAAAATGGCAACAATAACAAAAAGTCATGGTAATAAACGAGACAACAAAACAATAGAGGGGCAACAAAAAAAAAGCTGTAAGAAAATGAACAGCGATTGTTTGCAAAGGTTTTTGACTTTGGTGGCCAGTTCAGAACCGCGGATAGCTTAACGATTATAATGAAACCATTTTGAAGGCATTCAGATTGACTTCTGTTTTCGGCTTTCAACTATTGTAAAGCAATTTGCAAAGGCTGTTGGGTTAAATTGCTTTGCCAAAGCCATCAAGATGCAAATTTTCAGACTGACGATTTTAAATTGAATGATAACTATCTGTGATTGTTATCTGTTGAGCGGTGGATATATAAAAAAAACTTTAAATTGGTTTTTAATTTAGATAGCAACTAAATTTCTAAGCAACTTAAATTCCAACTTCTCATTACGTTTAAGGACGTCTTCAACTGTTAACTAATTGAAATTAAATTGAAAGAAATCCAATCACATCTGCCGATTTATTAACCCATAAAATTCTTCAGCAAGTGAAGTATAATGTTGCCAGTTCAGTAACTCATGGTACGCTTTCGGTATTCAGACAATAAACCCAATCGAGATCCGTGTTGTAATACCCTCGTAAAGCATTCAAAAAAAATCAATGCTTTGTTAACGACTTAATCACCTGGCCATGATTTTTAACGATAAAAATGCAAAACTAAGCCCTGGCCTGGCAACAACCAAGAATTTTAAATAGATTTCTTCACTGAAATGATTTCGTTTTTAAAGAAAATCTAGAATAAAAAAATCTACACTAACTTATAATAGTTTAATTTAATTTAAAAATGGAGAAAATGTTATATTTTAAATCAAATTAAAATATATAAAAAACCAAAATATTGCATGTTCAACTACCACATTTTTGTCATTTTGCTTTGGGTTAAAAAATAATAACAATAATAAACCTAACGGATATCTACTAAATGCTCTGTCAGTCAAGTTTTGCGTAATGAAAAACTTCAGTTTTCATGTGATTGGTTATTGACTTGGTTTCGAGTTTTGGACCCGGGTTTTTCTTCTCCTGGGGCACGCGTGCCGTTTTGGACTTGGAACCCAATTGGCCTCCTCCCCCCAAACAGCACTCCTCTCTCTCGACTCACTAACTTATTCAATCTTGGCTCAATTGTCTGCCTTCTTCAACTCCAACTCAAACTCCTCCTTCTCGGGGAGTATTCAAAGCACGCGCGTTTACAAATTGAAAACTTGTTAAGTGCCAGTCCCGACTTGGCCAGCACAACAGGTGAGCCGGGCCCCGAGTGACTGCACTGAAATAAAATCTATTGATTATTATTATGATAATTATTAAATGATAAAGAAGAAATTTAAGTTCCTAGTTGACTTCCCAAAATAGGGTAAGAATTCCTTTAAAATCATTCCTATAAACTAACCATAGTTTATATCTATATTATAAATAATTTCAAAATTGTTTTCTGTGTAAAAGTGTTTGCTTGTTTGCCTGGTTAGTTGGCCATCTCCTGGGCCGTTGACAGATTTGTGTTGCCAATTTGCGTTGAGGTTGACGTTGGCAGCTTTTGAAGTTTGCTACCAAAAGAGAGTCAGGCTCTGTATCTTTCGGTCTGATGCCTGATAGAGTTGTTGACATTTTGGCCGCTTAGCTGGCGGCCCAAAGTTTATGCAAATTGCAACGAAGTCAAAGCCAAAGGGGCACGGCACACACCCACAACCGTCCACACATAGATATACATACCTGCAACGAAAAAGAACAAATAAAATACATTAGAATGTTATGGATACTTTGAAGTTTATTTTTTGTATTTTTTGTGGTGTCTTGGAAATTGGGTTAACGCATTCTTGTCGGCTCTTTTTTTTCGGTAAACAATTCTCGCCGAGTGCTGACTTTTGGTATCTACTACCTGGGGAAAATCACTTTGATTCTTTGGGAAAACATAAACATAATTTTTCGGTTTCCCTTCGGAGTGCAATTGACCCAGTTTTCTAATCGTTGTGCACTTTGGTGCACACATTTCCACAGTCGATTAAGTGGCCCTGCACTTTGCTCCGCCCGCAATCTCAGTGGCCGCGGCGCGGCGTCTCGAATTTCTAGTTCGGAGTTTGGAGGAATCGATCTCGGGGAGGGGGAGCCGCCAATGCTGCAGTTCGCACTTGAGCAACACTCGACTTTTGTCTAAACAAAACGTTTGCCTCACAAAAATATTTTAAGTGCATTGGAAATGTTTTTCTTTTGAATTTCCGGAGCGGGAGAAGTGATTGTGGGCGAAATCATATGGCCAGTCCAATTGGTTGTAATGAAAACAATTTAAGAGCCCGAAACCTAATTGCACGATAAAGTTATTTCTAATGGTCATGATCTATATTCTTGGAAAATCACATTATTAAAGAGGGTTTATTAATAAAATCTAGAAAAATATAAGCTTTCATATTGGGAACAATCGTTATTAAGGTTTCCCTACACAATTTTCCTTCTTTAACCCAAAATTTGATAGATTTTTTTTATATATATTTTGAAATTCTAAATATTATTGTCGCCTTGTAAGATTTCCTTTCAACTAAGCTCTTCTAACCTCTTCTAAACCGAACAAACCAGCAACTCTTAACCTTCGTTTAAACTCCATCCATTTCCATATTCACATAACGACATAACTTATTCCGTAACCGCAGAGAATCTATTGCGTATTCAGTTACTATAACTTCCACCGCAATCTCTGGTAAATCACAATTCATCATTTATGGCGATTTCAGCTTATCCAATTACACAAACTACGAGGAGTAGAAAAAGGCTGGAGGAGTTTTACAACAAAGCCCCTTGAAGGCGGCATTTACATTGATGTGCCGCCATATAAGCGGGTATACACATATATTAATATATGAAGAATATATGTTTTAGAAGGGCCCAGGTCCAGGTCCAGCTCCAGAACCACACACACACATAGCCATCACCGGAGTACAGTATGCCGTCGACAAAGTGGCCTGTAAGTAAACCCAATTGACACTTGAACAACGTCAGTAGCCGGCGGCGGGTCTGGGCCATCAACGTGGTGGGTTCTCTGACGGCAGCAGTGGTGGTGGTGGTGGTTCCTCAATCCATGAAGCCCTTTCCATCGCCCTTTCCTCCCACTCGTGTCCATTTCGGGTTGACGTTTTATTTGATTTTACGCTTGGTTGCATTTTTTTGCACTCGTCCCGAATTGAAATGGAATGGTAAGGAGCGGAGTCGGGCAGAGTGGACTTGGAGTAGACACTCGATATATGCATGGGCCTTGGCCATCGATATTCAAGTGCGCTCTACTCAAGCACTTGAAAAAATACTGTAGGGAGTGGTTTACAATTGAGGCAATTTTTGATATTGAATACTCTGAAAAATTATATTTATAAAGTTTTTTAAAGAATTTTTATTAATTTCCATTAAAATTTTTCACTGTTTAAGAGAGTAAATAGTTTATGGCTTTAAACTTTGAGCGAATTCAAATTGTTGTTAAGACTTCACTTATAATTCCCAAGTCTGAATTCTGAAAATTCTGTTAAAGTAGGATTGTCCAGCATTTTTACTGAGGAGACCATTGGTTTGGTAGAAATTTCTGTAAGTACAGCCTGCTGTTCTTGTCTTCTGAAAAACCATAGCAAATTTCTTATGTTTCTTGAATATAATTGAAAATTATTCATTAATATTTCATTTAACTGCTAGAAATCATTATAAAATTATATATAATTTTTCCCAAGTGCAGACCCTTTGCTTATCCCTGTTGCCATCTCGATTTCTACCTCAACTACTGCATAATTTATAACTATGACACTAGCCGGAGCTGGAAACAATGCCCCAAGATTAATGGTCAAGGGATATGCATGCATATTGTGAAAAGAACAGGATGTGTTTCGAGAGGATGACACTTTGCTTCCATTTTCCTAATTTGGCCTTTCGGAAAATTCATGGAAATTGCCGTGCAATTGCTCGGTCCCCGAAAAGTGTTTCATTCAATTTTAAGTGACTTGAATATTTCAGGGATATCTATGTACATTCATAGTAGCATGACAGAGGGACACCCCAGGCATCACTTAGTTGGACACGTAATGTGCGGCCTGAGCATACGTACATACGTACGGCTTCATTAGGACTTCCATCCCGACACCTCACTGCAGCAGTCCCATTGTCTAGGATTGTCTGTCAGAGAAGGATTCCACCGAAGCCCGCTCCGCCAAGTCCTGACTCTGCACTTGACATTGTATGCTCTGTGGTGCAAAATAAACTAACAGGATTATTGCGGCAACTGCTGCTCCTGCTGACGCTACTGCTGCCTTTTGTAATCCTTTAATGCCAGGACGGTCTTCTTGCCCTTTAGACTCCCCTCTAACCCCTCTGGCGTGCTCCTCCTGCTGTGGCAATTGTTTCAGCCCGCGACTCTCCATGTGTATGCAAATTTATTTACGTTTTGTGCTAAAAATATACTTTTTACCCTGCGCAAAAGGGAGCTACAAAAAAAAAACAAAGAAGACTGAGGTGGGGCTGCAGGGGTTAAAAGGGGGCAGAGCTTGCAACACGCCACCGTGCACAAGGACAATGACACCAATCGTGGGTAAGTCCTTACTTGGCCTTAACTTCAAATTGCTTTCAGGGTTTTTAACGAGGCAAGTTTATGCATCAAGCGAACTAGGATAAAATCACGGATAACATATGCGAAAAAACAGATTTTACATGGATATAATCCTTCTACTTGAAAGGAAAATATAAACTCAGATACCTATTCATCATCACCACCCCGGGGCCTCGAATCCTCCGATTAAATTAGATTAAGAAATGTCCAATTAAATCCCATAACTAGACGAAACCGATGTCAGATTACAGTCCATTACATCAGATTATCTAGTGGGTCCACAGCATGTGATCTTTACTCCACACAGAGCAATCTACAACCGCAACTTCAAATGGAATAAAAGAAAATCCAAATAAAAACTGAACGGTTGCCAGAAAAAAATACAAATAAATAAATAAAGTAAGTTTTCCGTGTTGTTCCCAATTGCATTTGGATTTTCATTCCATTCAGGAAACAGTCAAGGAAAAATTGTCTACTCATGGCGAAAAGTAAGAAATCGAACAGAAAAAGTTCAGCAGAAAATGCTGAAATAAAGCAAAAACAACAAAAACCAAGAAATCAACGAAAAAATGTAAATGTGCCACGATTTCGAAATGTGCACAAAATGCATTTAAAATGGATGATGGAGGAGGAAGGGCATGGTGGATTTATAAAAATAGAGGAGCTTATGGAGGGAGCACTGCTCTGCACTGAACGGATGGATATTTTTATATACAAAAAGTCGGGCGCAGAGTCTGGGCACTTGTTTTAATTTTATTTTCGATTTGCATTCAAAGTTCTGCTCGGCTCGATTTGCTCCGATTCGGTTGGAGGCGCTTCCATGGAAATGTGGCACGTGGCACAACATACAATACATACATACATATAGCCCGCATCTGCATCTGCTCGTATTTTCTCCCTTATTTGGAGTTTTTCTTTTTCCATTCCCGCCTGGGCATCTGTTTTACATACTTGACAAATTAATAATAATTACGCTTTCCAATTTTACGTTTTGTGAGGGCTTTCCCACCCCTTTTGGAATATCGACGCATTTTCGCGAAAGTATCGTATGTCGTAAAATCCAATTTTACAGGAGAAGCTTTTTTGTGCTTTAATCTCTTAGGAAGCACTATAGAAAAGACAAAATTTAAACTTAATTTTTATCGGAACTATAGGGGTTTCAGTTATAATATTTCACAGGGTAGTGAGACATTAGGTGCCCAACAATTTTGCATTAAAATCTCAATTTCGAAAAAAAGCGACATACGATACTTTCGCGAAAATGCGTCGATATCTTTTGATTTACGTTTTGTAGCACTTTAGTGGGTTAATTTTGATGGACTTGCTAACATTTATTTTCATAGTTTACGTATGGTGGTGTTATGTGGGAAACCACTTCGGGAATTTAACAAACACGAAAGGGTTTCATAGTTTGAAGATTAGGCCTTGCAGCGATATGGTTACGACTGACTGACTGACTGGTTGTGGCTCATTTGTTAAACATGAAATGCGCATTATATACGGTGGGAAAAATACCAAAATTTTAAATTTAGGCATAAATTTTAAGTTTATTTTTAAGTAAGTTAAAAAATGTTGATATGTTTGTAATGTGACGTTGCTGCAATACGTTAGTTTGCGGACCAAAAATGAGATATATTTTATTCTCCATCACTCCATCCTACAATTAAAGTTTTTAAGCCCACTTATTTACTTCTCAATTACCTCAAACTTCATTCATTGAGATTAAACCTAAGAACGTAGAATTTACATATTATCTTATCCTTAAAACTAATCCAAAAGGAGGACTTGCACCTGGAGGGGTTCCTTTTTCTATTGCTCCTCCAGAGTTATAAATTACCAAAGTGCAAGGTAGACAAAACGCGACTTCAATAGAACCAAACGATATGGGAGTCCCCTGAGGCCAAGTACTTCCATGTGGTTCTGTCTTCATCGATATGCATCTCCGCCGAACTGAACTGAACTGAACTATCCATAACGAACTGTGTGTGCAACTGCAACTGCAACTGCAATTTATACCACTTAAGCACTAAAGTTGCACCATTAAAGCCAAAAAGGCGTTAACCTGACTCCTTCTGGGCTGCATAAAAAATGCAAACGAGGCTGCTGCTCCTGCTGCCTGCCTGCAAATATTTTATGGGCTTCTGTTTCGCTTCTACTCGGCCACAACCGCAAAATGCAGCCGCAAAACAACAAGAGCGAAAAAATAATGGAGTAAAAGCGGAGAAGCTAAAACGTTTTGGGCCAAAATAAACGGAAGGACAGAGGAGGAGGAGCAGCTGAAAAGGTTGCCGAGGATGTGCCCTTATTCTGGCCCAAAAACCGTATTCCATTTCAGCAGTTTTCCACTCTTCTTTCCACCACTCTTTATTTTTTGCTAACATGCAAAATGTTAATTCATTTTCAAGTCTACGTTTCCAGTGGTCCTGAACCGGATTTTATCTCGAAGCAGAAGCTACATAGACAAGGATAACCCGGGCCAAAGGTGGTGTCTGTGCTGAAAAAGGACTAGGAAAACAAAACGTAAACATATCCGTTTCCTGCACTCCCAAAACGAAAAGAGCAGACAGTCAATTTGTTAGTCAGTTACTTTAAGGATCACATAAATATTGTATACTCAAGGGAATCTATATAATACCCTACCGTGTTATTATTTTACTCTTTTGCTTGCTTAAAAACTCATCTATCATCTGGGCTGCCGCTCAATTTTTTTTTAATAACTAAATTTCCGTCATTTAACTTCATTGCAGTTGAAAAATATTGACTTTTAATAACTTCGTTGCCTCGGGCCGTGTGCTTCACTGTGGGCGCTGACTTGTTGAAAATCTGCCTTAAATTGAATTTGTTTTTTTATATATACAAAATACAGAAGCAGGGTTCATCCAAAAAGGCGAAAAGAAGGGGAAAGCTAATTGACATTAATGAAACTCGGCACAAATTAAATTAGAGTCATCCGTTTCGGTTTATAATTGGAGGAGTCTCTAATTAACTGGGTTACCTAGCCATGGTTAGGCACAATGATTAGGTGAGGTGATTAAATATAAATAAGTATTACGTAATACTTATTAGCTTGTTGTGAGCTGGTTAAAATGAAAGAGGAACCTATAAAACATTCTAGATAAGCTAAATCTTTTAAATCTTTTAGTTACTAAGATTTGGTACATCTTTATCTATTTTATCTCATGATTTCTTGAATATTATATTAAATTTCTACATTTATCTGTCATAAATATCCCAACTAACTTACTTTACTTTAAGGTTATCTACTCATCTTTAATTCGAGATCAACCTTTAACTTCAACAACCATTAACCGCCCCAACGCAATAACCTTTTCGCCTACTCCCAGCCCACTGTACAGTGAACACTGACCAACTTGGTGGAGGACGCTGAGTGCTTTTGCCATTGTGAGTTGCAAACAAAAATTGGCAAAAAAGAAGACCAAATGGCCAGAGAAAAGCGTCCAGCAAGTGTGGGTGCCAAGCTACATGTGTATGGCTCACAATAGCAACAGCTAAAAAAAAAACAGCAAAAAAAATAAATACAAAACAACATTATAAACAACAACAAAATCCAGGTAAAACTACTTCGACATCTCGATGTCGTTGTCGATGGTTGAATGCTTTAGTTTGGCGCCCACTCGGCTATCGCCAAATGGATGGAAAAATGGATAGGAAAACAAGCTTACACAGCATCAAATATTCATAAATACATTTTAGATTTTCAAATAAAACGATGGTTTATAATTTAAAGAGGAAAGTTACGATAAAGATTTAAAAATCTAGTAAATAAACTAATCCATTTTGAGTTATTAAATATATACTCCTCTCTTCTACAGATATAATCAATTTATATACTTTTTTTTATTACAGTTTACATCTCTTGTTTTTCTGTGTGTAGGCCCTGGGGCGCAGAAAGAGTTTCCATATGTGGACAGCTTGGGTTGACCAAACTGACGTACTAACTATATGGCAAGCGTGGTCGTCGACAGGTCGAAGGGGCGGGTCTATGGGGGGGCAGGTGAGAGCACATTTACATGACGCGGCGAAAGTGAAACGCGGCCTGGAGCCGTGATTAGATGCAGGTTCCTGCTCCCCAATGGCGGACATGCGGACATGCGGCGACAGGCAACATCAGCGGCATTTGACATGTGTTTGATTGGACGGACAAAGGAGCAGGATCAGGGAGCTCGGGGCGACGGCGAACCGTCCGCTTTTGAAAAGCACCAGCAGCGATAATGGAGCAAAAAAAAGCACAAAAAAAAACAAGAGAAGGAAATCTAACTTCGAAGTTGGGAGTACACTTTTTTTAAATATTAAAAATAAGTTTAAAATTAGTTAAATTTTTATAATTTCCAAATTTTAAAAAATGTTTGGGGGAAATTTGTATTTGTTTTAAATTTTCTAGAGTTTTTTTAGACCTCAAAAGCTTGAATTTCTACATTAAAGCTTTACTAATTATCTAAATTAATAAAAAATCAAATATATTATTTATATTTCTCCGGATTTATATAACCCTCGTTAAGGGTATAAAAAAATAGAAAAATCCCAGCCTTGTGTGTCTGCCATTTTTACAGTGGGAGTCGTAAACTGTCTGACTGGCGGGCACAAATTAATGCTCATGGTTGAGGTGCCGGCATAGTCGGAAAGGTGGAAGTTCCAAGTCAAGTAGCACGGCTCCTAGTCCCCCGGATAGCCCCTATTTCTGGGCTTTTTTCTTCTTTTTTTTTTTGTTTTTGAGCGATGAGCCGACAAGGCGTGCCCGACAGCAGCCAAAAGACCAGCATTGCACTGATGATGTTGCTGCTGAAAGTGCAGCAAATGTTGTCGGGGCTGATGCTGCCCCGATCCGATGCCTGATGTGGCATATGACGATGATGGTGGCGGCGGCAGTCGCTCAATCAGCTCAAACATCTGTTACTGGCAGAAAACGTGACAGAAGCGACATGAAAGCGGCCAAAAGCGGCAGTTTTCAATGTCCTTATAATTTGCATAAGGAAAAATTTGATCACGAAAGGGTGGAAGTTTGAATTAATGTTATAACAGCAATCAATTTATAATTATTAGTTTTATTTATTATTTGTTTATATATCTTTGAACATATATTCTCCCTTTTCTTTAGCATACATTTACAATTTATCTAAATTTTTAAACTTTTCCATAAAGTCCAAATTAGTTCTTCCTCTCTACTCCAAGAACTCCGGCCCACTCATCACATTCGATCAGTTCACTGAGGTCATGTATTTGTGGCATGTATTTTCCTTTTTCTTTTTTCAAAAAATCAACTGAGGCATGAAAATGCATAGCGATGCATTGTATGTAATTTATAGCAATTTCCTTCTTGCTGTGACTGCAGTTTTCGTGTTTAGGTCTCTGATATGGTAATTTTTACGGTCTAAAGAAAATTTATTAATTTATGCAACACTTGGGTTTATATTTATTTGTTGTTGTTGCTAGACGTTGATGTGTTTGTGGTATGATTTTACGCTACATTTGGCCATGGCAAGCAGAACAATTTATTAAGTCTTCGATGTGGCTGAGTTCGCTGAGGTTGAGTTTGCCAGAGAATTAATTTAATGACGGGGGGGAGCGAGTGAGCGGACACTTCTTGCCCCCTTCGCATGTCATCTAATTGCGCTTGCTTTTGGTTTCTTGGTTTACTTGGAATTTGCTCTTGTTTAGTTGCCACCACTAGCGGACACGCCCACCGCCCCCAATTAAGTGTGTGTATAAGATTACAGTGGAGAAAAAATATGTATTAATACTCCTACAACATTTTAAGTTAAATTTAAGACTTCTTTAAACAATTAACAATATAGTTTCAACACTTATTTGAATTTATAAATTCAAGTTTCTTAAAGAACAAGTTTCTTGTTTCAATAAAACATATTTTAAATTTTATGCTCCTATATCTTGCATTATTTTCTCCAAGTGTCATGGGTTTTGTAGGCGTCCATTTCCTGCTGCACGCAACGCACACACATGCACTAATTTCCATGTTGGGCGTCGTGTTATTTTCATGATTTCTGTTTTCCATCTCTTGTTGTAGCTTTTTTTTTTTTTTTTTGTCGAGACTGTTACATATCTTGTTATTAGCGCTTTAATGAACCTCTTTTGCAGCTGCCAATCACCGGCCGAGAAGGAGGGTAGAAACTCATTTGTATTTATTGCTGCTAGTTAACACAAAAATATGGGAAGCCAAAATGGAAGCTTATGCAGGCTCAAGTTCACATAATCGGTTTCCAACCGATCAAGTGTTCATGTGGGAGGCGTGAAGCGTAGTTTTTCTTTGCCGCCCACTTTTCCTCTTGCATTTTTCTTCATCACTCATTTAAATTGGTCATTGACACTGGTCCGTCCGGCTGGTTGGCAAGGGGAAAAGGGCGTGGGTAAATGGTTTATAGAGGAAATACATGTATAGTTCCATAAATTTAACAAAAGCTAATAATATAAAATGCTGTTTGACATATACATAGTATTAATAATTTCAGATTAAATAATATAAGCTGAGTTAATTCCCTAATTATTGCTAAAACTCAGCAGATTAAAATTTAAGAGAAAGAAAATATTTAGTAAATCCAACTTACTTTTATTTATAAAATAAACAAGTTTTGCAATTTTTTAAGAATTCCTTTAACTATTTCCACATTCCACAGAGTCATTTTTATTACTTTTTCATTATCAAACTGACTTGAGGTAACGATTAACCCTGAACTTCTTATCACTTTCAGTCCCCCCCGGGTGATTCGAGTTAATCTTTCAATGCAGTTTCCAATTGAAATTCTTCATCAGACGACAAATCGCAGATGAATATGCACATTGTTGTTCAATCATTGTACATGAATTCCCCAGTTAATAAAATTCCCGTCCCTGGGCACAGAGCTGCAATAAAAGTTGATCCACTGGAGAGAGTCCCCCGTGGTGGTGGAGGATCAGCAGACGACGCATAATAAATACGAATAATTGTGTGAAATTAAATTATCAATTGCAGACAGAAGCCATAAATAAATGATGAGTGCAAGTTCTGACTGTGTGAACCGAAATTGTTCTGACGGACCAAAGAGAAATTGCATTTTCCCACAGGACCAGGAACCATCAACAGCGAGTGGGGGTTGGGTTGGGGGTGGAAAATTGCATGCAATAATTGCACAGCGAGCGGTTTTGTGGCCACACAGCGGAAGGGAAGTTTCGCATTTCCGTTCCAGAGAACGGGAGGGGGAACACGTGCAAAGAAAATATTTGCACACACGTTTATGTATCCCTATTGTTACCTTCCATGCAATTTTCCCCCAATTTTCCTGGAGAATAAATCGAAATGTGCAGATATTGCCAGCCATATATCACGCCCTGTGAACTAGAAATGTTTGTCCGAAATTACGCATTCAATATAATGATCAGGGTTAAGATGCACCATAAATTACAATTTAATTAAGTTATAAGGATAATTATCTATAGATTAAATAAACAAAATTATTAAATCAGCGAACAAACATTTAACTATATAAAAACATTGAGTTAAAAGTTTAGTTTACATTTAAAACTTAATAAATTCTGGATAATTTAAAGGTTAAAATATTTCTAATAAATTTCTAAAATTTAATTAAATATTTATTTACAAAAAAAGGCATTACTGACCATCTAAACTTTCGATTAACTACTGTATTTCGATTACACTAACCCCCATTGTTATGACGTCCGTGCGTTACAGACAACGCCAACACACAGTGCGTTTGAAAATTTGTGTTACCAGCCACGCCTCGTCAACAAAAGTTGCTCTAATTCGCCATTGTATTGCGTTTCGTATTGAATTTATTACGTTTGTCTGTGCCACCAACGACCGATGGTGTGTGTCGTCGCATGAGGCCCCCAAAACTAATGGCTTCCAATCAACGATGTTTGTTCAATGTTTTTGCGGTGGCTGCGACAGGTGCACCAAAGCGTCAAAAACATCACGGGAAGTGCGGGGGACTGAGCGGCAGTATATAAATTAACCGAGGTTAAGCATTCATTACGCCCACTGAAATACAGCCCAGTGAGTGATTAAAGCTTCAGCGACAGCCAGAAATTTGCATTCAATGGAGTAAAAATCAACGGGAAATTAATTAAATTAAAACACAAACGAAATCAAAGTGGCCAATTGCATTTTTAATCAATTTATGTATCAATCCACTGGCAACAATTGCTTTCAATTCAATTTACTTCCCAAAGAGCAGGCATTGAAGTGGTAAATGAAATCAATTTAAATTCGATATGGAAATGGAAGTAGTAGAGGAAATATATCTATTATATATATCTGAAAGAGACTGCCATATTATTGTTTGGGGATTTTTGAAGGCTGCCAAAAATAAACCAATCCACGCGTTATTAAGATAAATAAAATCGCAATAAATTTGCATAAGTTGAGCTTGCAAAAAAAAATCTCAGATAATTTAATCAAAGCCAGTCGCTTTCTTCTGAGTGATCTTGCCATAAAATGTGTATGTTGCTTGTGACGCCGTCCCTGGATCTTGATTAATATAGATCAAATCTGGGCAGAGCAGCCTCCAGAACAAGTCTACAGTGGCGTCTGACGTCCAGATGCTTCAATTAAGAAATTTCATTAAAAGCAAAAAGAAGAGCCAGAGGAAAGAGAGAGTGGAGTGGAGTCTTCGGAGAAGCGGGAATGGATGGATCCCCTGAACTTGGAATGGCCGTCGATGATTGAGATAAACAACGCTGGTCCAGGTCCAGCTCCAGGTCCAGGTCCAGAGTTACCAGTACACTCTCGATTCGCCGGAAGCTGCTTGCACTCGCTCACATAAAAATCTCAGCGGCGCTCCCTGTCCCCTCTATAAAGTGTTTATGGGACGATCTAAAGCACTGCAAAAAACTCAAGATGTACTTAAAAAGAAAGGATATTTCACTTAAGATAACACTAAACTAACTTATAAACTCATCAAATAACAAAATTTTCAAACTGTTCTAGCAATATATTCCAAGTTTTTCAATTCCACAATTATACTATTTCTTTGCTTCTTATTTTTCAGTGCACGATATTCGCTTTGCTATAATTTAAAAAAAATCTTCATTTTTATAGCTTGCATATTAGTTTTTGAAGAATATTTATGGTCGTAGCTGTTGAGTCGACGCCTCCCTAGAATAATGATAAATGCGCTTAGATCCTGTGTTCCGATTAACATCTCACAACTAGTTAGTGCAGCCCAACGACGATTCAACTTATTTTTGCAACTTAATGGTGATTGATAATCATATAAAAAATCCATTTAATATTGATTTATGTTCGCTGTAAAATAGCCACAACAACTGAAATTGAACGATATAGTGGAACGGGCAGGCAACAGCTTTTGGTACTCCTTAACCAGGAACCAATCATCTATGCCAACATATTAATCAAAATATTTGAAGTTAATTTAGTTATTTATAAAAGACTTTAGAATTTAAAGTTGATATACATTGGCTTAAAAATTCACATTTAGATTTTTTAAATTTTCGTAAAGTAATTAATTTTTATTTACTTCTTCTTCGTTTTCATAAAGCTTTATTTGGATTTATTATCAAGCCAATAATCAATGGCTTTAAATCAAAATGTCAGAACACCAAAAGCGGAAGAACTTTTAATCTTTCAGATAACAACCAGTCAATTTATCTTCCAATTAATTCCATTCAGAGCCACTTGTGAAAGTCATGAAAAATTGCATTAATTTGAATGTGAATCGATTAATCGACAGACTATTCATAAGCTGAAGCAAATTTCAAAATCATTTCCAAACTTCAAATTTGGCCAAAAGACTTGTTTTCTTTGGCGTGGCCAAAAAATGCATAAACATAAAAATCGAATTTATTTTTTTTTCGAAAATTTAACGCCATAAACAATTTTTTTTTTTTTGCGGATTTGCCAAATGTCAGCACAAAAAAACAAATGTTTATTTATCCAAGCTGCTGCCGCTGTTTTCGAGCAGTCTTCACGGGAAGTTCAACATCAAAGTTGTCTGGAAATTTGCCATGGAGTAGATGCAAAGTTCTTGGGGAATCCGACCCACTGTGGCCATAAAGTTTGTATTACCATTTCCGCCTGAGGCGGCATAAAATGCTGTCATTCAAACCTCAAGCTGACCACACAGCGAGAAAAGGGCAAAAGTAGGGGGAAAGACAGCTGGTCAATGGCACACTCCTTCTCTGGCGTCTCTGTCAATTAAAGTTGAACTCCAGATGACCCTCTAAAACCTCATCAGTGAACAAATAAAAAGAGGATAGGAAAGAGACAAACACGTAAAGGAAAAAAATAAAATCATGTTCATTTTCTGTTTTTGATTTGATTAAAAGTAAATACATTTTCGATAACCATATCACATTTCTGTTTGACGACCAGACTCGTTCCCCTCCCAGATATTTTCGAATTTTATGGGTGTATCAGGGTCTTTGACTTAATGGTGTGTTTAATTGTTTATGGAAAGCATTTTGTTTGCTGCTCGTTTAAGTGATTTTTTTATTAGGAACAGCACCTTGAAGATAAAATAAAGTATAACGCTGAATTGTTTACTTAACTCTTTTTTTAAAGCCTTTCAACACAACTTTTCTCTATTTAATGTCAAAAGTTCGCTTCCATTTAATTTAATTATTAATTGTGCTGGTCAAAATCTTAGCTTTGCCGTTTTTGTAGCCTTGAAATTAATGATTTATTCAAATTAATTGTATTTATCTCATTTACGGTAGCTTACCAAGCGTGGCAAATTTCATTTAAACTCGTTGACATTGTTCAAATTCCCCGTCCACCTCCAGCTTCCATTTTTCCCCCATTTAGTTGTCATCATCATCATTATTGGGGGAAGGCAAAACAAAGGCCAACAGACCTCTAACCATAATAACAGGAAAAACAACAATAAAAGCTCTTTTTTTTTGCAATTGAAAAAAAGAAAGTTTTGCGAAATAGACACTTTGTTTTGGACAGAAAATTGCTTAAACAACAAAACAAAAGCAGAAAAGCGGATAAAAGCGAATCACTATACATTGCGGTCATTGTTTCTGCGTGGTCCAACTGCGAAACTCATTTTAAACGGTCTCTAAAAGGTAAAAACAAAAAATTTGCAGATAATGCTCTAAATACAGATGAGTGGGGGAAAGTACTTGTAATTTGAAAATAATTGAGTACGGCGTAAAACTCTAAATGGGGCAAATAAAGGGTCAAGCTGACCAACAAGAAATTGTATCTTTGTTTTGGAGTTTTGTTTATAAAATGTAATTAAAAAGAAATAATAGAAAACGACAATTAATTATATTTGTTCTTCATATTTTAAAAAATGTTTTTAAACCCTACAATGATTTCCACTGTACTCGTAGCTACAACAATAAATATTTGAACCACTATTTATTTAATAAATAATTAACAAGCTGTTTGAGAGGTTATTCAATTTACTCTTCCACAGGCCAAGAAAACTCCATTAGTTGTCGGCCATTTATACACCCGGGATCAACGAAGCGTTAAATCAAACATTTGCCGAGTCAAACATCTCGATCAAACTAATTAATCATAATTTTCAACAACACAAAAAGAGACACCAGCAATAAAAATTGAAAATGAAGACAGCAAACGAACTTCGACGAAACAAAGTTTGTGGGGATCAATGGCCCACCAAGTCTGAAAGTTCAATATCGAAAAAAAAAAAAGAATTTATAAAAAAAGATTTGGGTTGGGCAAAATGCAATGGAGCGGCAAAAAACAGATCGATCTTGTTGATGCATTTCCTAATGCCAAGAAAACGAGGAAAGACCATTTAAGGTGCTCGCTCACTGTATGAAAACTATGAATGAAACTAACCATGTGCTGGACTTGGTATTTCTAAATTAAAGCTAATGACTTGTACAAAAATTACAACAAAAAAGAGTAAGAGTTGTTAAAAAGATGAGAAGAAAATCTCCAGAGAACGAAGAGGATTCTGCACTCAACTTTGTTGTTGCAGCAGATCAAAATGCAGTAAACACAACGGACTCTCCTGTTTTTCTTCACCTTTTCTCAGTCGACCTGGGTACAGTGGGGCCCCGTAAAAGAGAAATGTGGGTATTTTATCTTTTTTTAACCAAAACTACCTGGGAATTCTATTATCAACACAAGTGTGAAATTCTTAAAACTATCATAATTATGGCTTACTTCGTACAATTCCGATTCGCCAATGTATAAATATTCCCCTTCTTTGTTCGTTAGATCACTGTACCCCATTCCAGCGGGAACGGAGACGTAGTGAGCCAGCAGAGAAACAGTTAAGGCGGCTTCCAGCTGCAACAACTGCCACTTCCAGGTTGCAGCAGACGCCAGCAGTCTGGAACCGATGGAGCGGTGCCCGTTTTTGGAGAATGGCTTTACGGGCCCAATGAGTCATAGCTTTTCTACCCATTTTTTGTTGTTGTGGTTCTTGTAATCAGAACGAGCGTGGAAGCAGCGAGAATGGGTAAAAGAGAGGCAAACAAGTTACCTGCCGGGATCGGTGTATCGCTGGCTGGCTGATTGCGTGACAGTTGTGTGGGTAAGCGGCTTAGCAGACTGTCCCAGACTCATGAGATCCGAGAAGAGCGCGGAGGAAAACCCCATATACCATGAGCCATATACCTACGTATATAAACCTTGTGATCAGCTACCGAAATGAATAATGATTTAATAGGGCTCACCGAATGGAAATTAAATTGTAATCACGGGAATTGCAATCAGAGGCGAGGGAGCAGGCATTCTAGAGCATCTTGAAAAGGCCACCCAGAAGATCTAATTCGTTTAAGATCTAGAGTCCGAACCATATCTACATATTTCAACATGACAAAAACTAGTTGTTGAGCAACCAACGAACTCTAGTTGATTACTTCCATTTAAAAAATTAACACATTTGCTTGGGATTTTACGAGGCACAAGCCAACAACGATCGAAAAACAACTACAACTTTGTTGCAGCTGATGAGTTAAGATAAAGCGGAATGGAAAAGCGTTAAGTAAAGCTCCAGAGCGAGCTAGCTTTAAAAAGACAACCAGCTTTTAGATTCGAATATTTGCATACCCTGTTCAGTTTGTTTGTTGATCAGTTGTGAATCCAGCAGGAAAAGTAGATGACCCATTTCCTTATTTTTCTCTCTACTCTCTTCTGAACATAAATTTGAAAATCTAATAGTGACGAGTCTTTAGATCCTGTACCGCTAAGTAGAACGGAAGAGAGGTTGGAAAATTAAAACGCAAAGAGGCAACCAACAACAACACACCTGAAGACCTACTTCAACAGCGAGAAGAGAGAGACAGTGAGAGAGAGGCAACCAGTAGAAGTAGGACAAAAGTAGAAAACAAAGAAGATCGGTTGCAAACGAAAACAGGATGCGCATGCGCAGTTGAAACGAAACGAAATGGAACGAAACTAAAGGTGAACATCATTATCATCAGAAGAAAAAAAACAAAAAGAGGAAAAAGCGAAATCAAAGAAATCAACAAATACAACATAAAAGGAAACGATTCTCAGGGGCAGTGCAAAGACACAAAAGATGAAGCAGAACGCGATAACGCAGCCCAGAAAGGAAATAGGGGAACGAGAATAAGGGATAGAAGGCGGGAAATGGGGAGGGTGGTGTGAGGAGGAGTTTGAGGAGAAAAAAAAGAGACCGAAAGGAGGGGACAAATGGGAATGGCAAGCGATAAACGTCATCGGCCAGATTATGCTGCATAAATTATCAAATGCAAAAAGACACTGCCAAAAGGGAGCGCCGCAGAAAGTGGGAAGAGAGATGCGAAGATCCGAAGAGAGGAGACGAAAATTTTAGAGGAGAAAACATTGTGCGCTGTAAATAATTGTAATTTACGTGCAGAAGGGTACTGACTCTACCTAGCCTGTACTATTAAGCTCAAGATATTAGTAGCATTATTATAAAAATAAAAGTTACAAAACTTTTAAGATTTCTACATTAACCTTTAGGTCCTAAAATATCTAAATTTATTATTTATTAATTATTTATTATATTATTCCAAAATGTATTAATTTAATTGTGGTAAATATTTGAAAACAAACAAGATTTTCAAGGTTTATAAAATACTTATTTTTAATATTTTTGAATAAAAATAAATTGTACTATTTGCTCTTCCTCAGGTGTGTGTGTATAAATCTACCTACCTGAGCCGACGCGGCAAAGGTAAAGAGAACCTGACGAAGAGGGCGGCAAAGCAGAGGAGATGGAACGGAGGAGGCAAAGCCAGACCAGAACAGCACGTACAAGAAATTAGCAAACATAGAGAGAACGAGTGAGAGGCAGAGGGGCTGCGAGAGTCGTAAAGAAGTAAAAGCGAAACGACGACGAATCGGATTATGATGTTCCCCAACCTGATCATGATGATGATGAATGGATTGGTCTACGACTAGACGGAAAAACAGGGAGGCAGGAATACGGTGGAGAAGCGGAAGGCAGGGGACAGAGGATAGGAAAACCGCCTGCGGGGGCAGTTGGACAAATGGAGTTACTAAAAGAAGCACACAAACACACCAGCACAACAACACACACATGACAAGAACATGAACATGGACCACGCGTAATGCGTTCTCGCTCTCGCTCTCTCTCTCTCTCTTCCCTCTTTCTTCTGACTGTAATCGTGGCCGGAATCGTAAAACGTGATCGAGGGCTTTATGTGTACAATACGTTTTGCCATGGCTATGTTATTGTTATTGTTGTTTTTATTTTTTGTAAGAGTTCTTGTTTTTGTGTTAGTTGGTTCTTGTTGCTGGCACTTTTCGATGCCCTACAAAAACGGAAAGACCAGTCTTGGGATTCATTGGTAACGTTCTTGGAAACAGTCAAAGCAATCCTGAGCATTAGTACAAACTCCCTCTCGTTTTAATATTGGTTATATTTTTAGATCACCTTTCCGTATCACGTGCTGACATTAAAATATCTATAAAAATATTTTATTTTGGGAGTTCCTTGATCCCTTCAAATTTATTGAACACACTATTGATCTGGCCTCCCAATTTTTGAGCTAATAAAACTACTCTTTAGGTTTCTTTTACGACACCTTATCCAACTCCTTATAAAGAGCATTTAATTTGTGTCTGTGGCGCTCCCCAAATACCCTAATTTTACTTTCTTGGGCCACACTTTTTTTAACCTTTTTAGTTTCGGTTTTAGTTCATTGGTTTTTTTTTAGATGTGAATGTGTGGATCTTGTATCTCAAATCTATGATTATTTTGTTTTCTACTCCCTCCGGGCAACAACTTTTTCATTAGAGCGGAATAAAACAAGCGAAATCTAAGAACAACAAGGGTTTTGTTTTGTTGTTTTTGTTATTTTAGCTGCTTTCAGCATGTAATCTCAATTTTCGGTTTTCGTTCTTGAGCTCCCCCTCTACTCAGTGTCTTCCTGTCTTCGGTCTTTCTTTGGGGGTAATTTACAAGTCTGGGCAGCAAAATTTACATGCCGACACTGACATGTTGTTGGTGTTGTTGAGTTGTTCTTGTTGTTGGTTGGAGTTGTTGGATGGGCTTGGCTACAACTGCTGAAGTTGTGGGTCAATGATTCAGCGCGTGGATGCGGCAACAGCTGTGCGAACTTTTGATGGATCGCTTCGAGGAAGTCAAGAGAAATGGGAGTGGATATACCCCAATGGTATTTAAAATATAATCTCAAAGAATTTCATTTGGCAAAAAAAAGGTAAATGCTTTATTGGAATGTGGGAGCAGTTTATAGGACCGATAGATTCAGCTAAAGATCATTTTTCAAAAACGGAGACTCTTCTATCGCTGTGAATAATGTATAGAGATTTACCTTATTAGGTGATTCATTAACTGGAATGTGAAAAACGTTTAAGTTACAGATATTATAAATAGATTTCCATAAGATTCTCGAAATCTGTATGATATCAGCTTATTTAAACCTCTGGAAATCCACAATCTAACCTCAAGCTAATAAGAAAAAATATTATCAGCTATGTCTGTTCATATATGAAAATTCCATTTATTTTCTTTCAGATCAACACCACATTTTGACGAACAGCAATCAAGAGTTTTCTTATCAGCAAGAAGAAACAATTTAAGAGCTCTTCCGCTTGTTGACTCAGTGTACTTTTCTTTCATTTATTTGAGTTTCTAACCCCCAAAGGGACGTGCTCTTGATAAGATAAGTTTTGAAGGGAAAGTGGTCTTTAAGTACCACATATAAAGTGTCATAAGTTTCAAATTTCACCTGCCGCCACCACCTCATAAAAACGAAATTTGCATAAATACTAGGCTTCCTTAATCAGCACAATAAACTCAAGAAATGCCAATTATTATTAACGCGCCACTGTAAATGGCCGACGATCCGCCCACTCGCACACCTTCTAAACCAACACCCACATTGCTATGGGCAAAAAAGCATACGGCGACAAAAAGAAACCACAAGAAGAATTGAACAGTGATCGATCGAAATAGAATAAAGTTAGTTTTGATGGTTTATTATGGTTTTATATCAACATTCAAACCATACAATACCATTTCAAAGAAATATTTACGTTCCTCAGAGCTGTGACGCGAAACAAATTGTTATTACAGCTATAATTTTACAGTAAAAACTCGAATTAGCGACTGCTCACTGTACTGGCATCCAATTAGCAGAGATGAGAAACTTGAGAGCCGATCGCGAACAATTACGTGAATAATTTACAGCTGAGATATGGGCTACTAAAGCTGCCAACGCATTGGGGGATCAGGTAGATCACAAGGAACCGGTTAAGAGAGGGTGTTTTCGTGTTTTTTAGTCGGTTGTACACGGTCAAAAAAGGCATAATAATGCCGAAAGTTAGATCATCTCACATAATAAAATGTTAAAACGAGAGATAAATATTGAAGATTTAATTGCAGTATGGAAATTGAAAAAGGGAAAACTCAAAACTTTAGTATAATGCAAAGAAATTCTGACAGACTTTCACATTTCTAAAAATATTTGTTATAAATTATAGTTACACTTGGCAGGTGCAACTGAGATATTTTTGCACTGTGTATGAAAGGAAAGGGGTACAGTTCGGGTATCAGGTACAGGTACAAGCACTTACCGCTCTTGAGACGATCGTTAATTAGATCCTCGATCAGCTGCGGACACTCGCACTCGATGGCGTAGCAGAACTGCTTGAACTTCTCGAAGCCGCTCTTGGCGATGATCTCTATGAGATTGGCGCACTGGAGCCGCAGGATTTCGGCGTCGTTGAATCCGGAGCAACCGCCGCCGCTGCCACCGCCGGACGGCGTGAGGGAGCGGCTGTCGCAGTTGGCATCGCCGTTGACGCTGGCGCAGCGCGAGGATCCACTGCCCCCGCTCCCGCCGCTGCCCCCGCTGGCCGTGCTCCCGCTGCTGGCCACAGCGCTGAGCTTGCGTTTGGTCAGCGATGGAGCGCTGCCGGGCGGCTCGACGCCCGCTACGCCGGCAGAGGCGGCGGCGGAGGGCGTGGGCGTGACGGCGCCGTAGGGCTTCAGCAGCAGATCCTCCTCCGACTGGCTGAGCACCGAGTTCTTGACGAGCACCGCCAGCAGATCGGTGCTGCCCAAGTCCAGCATTATGCGCTCCTGGTGGCGGCACAGCAGCGACCGCACCTCCTCCTCTTCCTCGCGCGTCATCGTGGCAGTGTTTACCGTTACTTACTATGGTTTATTACACTCGCCGGTTGCACAAATAACAAAACACATGCCTCTCGGCCATTTTTGCATTAGATTGGGCAGATTTTCAATGGTTTTGGGCTTTGCTTGCACTTTAATGTAACGAAATTGTGGTTGTTAGTTGTTGTTTTGAGTATTTTCAGTGGAGGTTACACCTTATTTCTTTTGTTTTCGTAGTTATTTTCGCGTATTATTTCACTTTTTTCTTTAGTTTCAACATTCATAAAATGACTGCACGTTTGTTTATCAACACTTTCATTGGGTTTCGTTTAAAAATTTCGATTATTTTGATTTTTCACCAAGTAAACAAGGTGAAAAAGCGCGCCATTTTTCGATTGCTCGTTTTCTTTACCGCTTCGTCACTCTCGCACAAGGTTCGTGAAAATATATATGTAAATATTATATATTTCCGAAACAAATATTCCTTATTTAATTATATTTTACCGGCACTACGTAGTATTTTTGCGACAGAAAACTCGAGTTTTCAATACACAGCGATGTGGCCGGTTCGGTTGAATTGTCCGCTGCACAACCGCTTTCGTTGATTGAAATTTTTTAACTAAACACGACTAAACTCGAACTAAAAACGAACGAACACGACCAAACACGACTAAACACGAACACGAACACGAACGAACCTGACTGAGCTGAACATTGAACGAACTGAATACGAATACTGAATACCTCACCATCATGCCGCGCAAATGTATTCCCAAGTTTATCCATATTTTTTTTTTAATCAAACGCCTTCAACAAACGGTTCCCAATTTAGCCAAATTAGTTTAAGCCCTCTAAATTTAAATGTCTATTTTTCAAATGATTTAGCTATTCCTCTTTATTTCGGGATGCAATACTATTTAATTAAATTAAAAAAAATCAACCTTAATTTTCTTTAATTTCTTGAATTTTTTTTATATTTTTTAGTTTCCATTTATAGTTAGTATTCATTTAATTAATATTTCAGCAAGAGGAAACGTTCCTGTTAAAATGTCGAAATCAATCCTACACGCTAACAGAATAACAGTGTCAAATTTGTTAGTTAACATTTTTTTGGGGTCGAATTCTCGTTTTTGGGGTCGAATTCTCGTTTTTGGGGTAGAATTCTCATGTAGAATGTTAAAATGTAGAGAGAGAACTGTTTGTTAACATAGAAATGCTCTCGATCACAGAATTTTGCTCGTTAACAGAATTTTGTCTATGGAATTCCCCAAAATAAGAGTAACAGAGCTCGTTACAGAAATTCTCCAGAATGAGCGATTGAAAAAAAAATTTAAGAGCGCCGCGTTGTTTGTGCTGCTTTTATAGATTTTCGAGTCACTCAAAGAGAGAGAGCGAGAAACCCAAAAGAGAGAACCTAATCTCTTTTGGGTTTCACTCAAACGCAATTTCTGACTCCATCAAAACTCCCTTGAGAAGATGTATTTTGCATACCGAATGTGTAAAGTTCTTAAATAAACTTAGTAAAATTAAATTATAATCAAGTTTAAGCATTTTAATGAATTAAGAACATATTTTTTTTAGTTTTAAAAATTGACTCAAAGAGAGACTCAATAACAAGCCGGCTTTGCCTCTCTCAGCGTGAGTAAACCATAATATCCAGTAATCGTATTTTAAAGGGGTATATAGTCTCGGGGTGAATTATGATTTGAGCCAAATTTAATTCCATTTATGTATGTAGTTACAGAAACACGAACTTAATTACCTAAAAAGAAGTAATTTCATAATACTTACTTACATAATTAGAAAATAAAAAAAGAAACCCCCACAGGAAATAAAAAATTGTTTTATGTCATTGAAATTAATATAACCGTGCATATGTATATAATTAATAAATATACATATGTATCTTTTACTTTAACTCGCGTGGACTTAACTAACATTATTATTATAGGTGCTGGGTATAACTTATTCGAGTATGTATAACGAGTAAGAGAGTAAGTCAAAACCGGTTTACTCAAAGAGCGGGGAGAGTCTCAAATAGCGAAAGAGAATAAATTGTAATTGTGTTTGTTTGTTAATGCATTTTCGACTTTTGCAGCTGCAGCGAGAGAATTTTCAGGTGTCTGGGACATTGAGTGTAAAACTCAAAGTAATTGTGTTTACATTGCGTTCTCTCTTTTTCTCTCTCTGAGTGGATTGGTTTGAGTTTGCCGTAACAATTGCCTTTGTTTTTTTCTTTTTACTTTACTTGGATACGGTATTGGTATCACGTAACTGGAGTTAAACTTAACTTGAACAAGATTCATCCATGGTAACATTTTTAAGGATTTTAAGCAAATTAAAATGTAATTAGAGTTAATACATTTTTTTTTATAATTTATTTAAGATAATAAGGTACTTCCTTTAAGTTTAGTATTTATATTAAACGAAAACAAAAGCAAAAATGGCATTGCAGTCTCGGTCAAGACGACGACATGAAGTATTAACCATATCGTGTGGGCATAATGAGGAGCAGGAGCTCTCGGGTACTCCAAAAACCGGAATCGGAAGCAGTCTTACGGTGTACAACACCTAGCCTTGATTAATTGCCACACACTCAGCCACATGGTTAGCCGTTTAACTTTGAGTGTGCCGTTTACAATCTGTTGGGCAACTTGTAACCGGTCATCACAAAAGGAAACACCCGGGTAGCACTGAAAAAAAAAATGCATTAAATAAATGTGTTATTTTGCACTAAAAAAAATATAGTTAGTGATAAAAACTGCTGAGGAATCTATTGAAATTTAACGTTAAAGCCTCTAATAATATAGGGTGGGTGGCTGAAAATAAAAGGTTTAGGTGTTAGGCTGATCTATTTAGATGTTCTTTCTGAATATTGCAACGTTATCTAAGGTTAGTTTTTTGGGTTTTTTTTAATGTTACCTTATATTTCTCTCACTGCACTTCCATACACTTTGTCAGAAGAGCTCTAATTACGTGTGTTTGAATTGCGGAGCTCTGATTAGGGCCCTTTTGCAGGCCAATCGATGATTGTGAGTGCTCCGGCAGCAGAACGAACAATAATAACAGATGTTTGGCCAGCCCATGGAAACGGATAAGGATAATTAAGGGGAATTAGTGATGGAGCTGCTGCTGCTGCCGAACCACTGATCCGATTTTCCCGTGAGAGGGGGGGAAATCTCCGCTCTGCGAATTCCAGGCCAGGCCAGCAGCATTCCTGACATTTTCCGCCTGTCAGCAGATTAACAGGTGTAACCCGCCCCCAAAGTGAGCCAATCGCTAAATGGTTTTTGCATAAATTGATTACGATAATTTGCGCCTATACCCCCAACATTTTGCCGCCCTCTGCGAGGTAACCTCGGAGTTAACCGAACTGGCAACTGGCAGAAAGAATATCAACAAGTTGTTCGTTTGGCTTCCATAATTTATGCAGAAATGCAGTCGAACCCAATGAATATAGTGTGTTGCTCATAATTCTCCTCGGTAAATTGCTCTTTACTATTCAAAATCCACCCTCACCCTGCCAGTGGGCCACAAAGGTTGTCCATCAAATGGGGAGATTTGTTATGGGGAGCTGAAGGTTTGAATAAAAAATATTTTCAAAAGTTAGGGGTTGATTTTCGTAGCACAGGAAAACTATAACAATATATTGATATATTATATATTAAATTGCCTTAAAAAATTAAATTTTTCCTTTCATTATTGATCAGAGAATTTTTCTATCAAGAGAGTTAAATATATTATTATAACTTTATGTTAAAATCACTAATTAATCATAAAAAAAAACTGTTTAAAAATATATATTAATATTTTTATGGCCTCAAAATTGTAGTTATAAAGCTGTTTATTATTTTTTTTATTTGTTTTAAAATTTTAATTGCTTATAATCTTACTTCAGCCAGTGTCCACTGTAGTTCTAAGGTGGGTGTCGACAGAACAAGAGTTGATTTGTGTGAGTGTTATGAAAGGCTTGAATGCAAATTACTATTATTAAGGAACAATTGCACTGTGATGCGAACGAATTCAGGAAAATATTTGCAAAAACACCAATCCAAAAGGGAAAGTTGAATGGCATCGAAATCCGGGTGAATCACTCCAGTTTAGAGCTTATTTGGAGGATTACATACATACATATGTACGTACGTACATTCAGCAAATAGAAAATAGGGAAAGGGAGTGTTATCATCAATTGTGCCACATGTTTTTGCCCAATGTTTCCATTTAGTATTGCTCGTCACGTCTCTGCAGCTTCCTCTGCAATTAAGTGGAGTAAGGGTGGTTTAGATGGTTGAGAGATACAGTCAAGCTTCCAGTCAAACTTCTATTTCTAAAAAATTTTAAAGTAAAATAATTAGAAAATATATTTTTTAATAAAATGTTATTATTTCACTTTCTTATAAAATTCTACAAAATAATCACTTTACTTCTTCCAAGTTCTGTCTATACTTTTTCCTGAGCTTCACTGTAATAACTTGGTCAAATCAAGCCACAAGCTTCTTTCCAATTGTCAGAAGCCCTTCCGGGGCGGAGAAAACCAATGCGAGCTGAAAGAAGGGCCCAGAGTCATCATCCATCAATCCTCAAACGAACTGCTTCCATTACCCACATTACACTTACCCCCAGCTAAGATCCAGGTGCACTTGGCCGGATGATAATTGTCTTGGGGAATTGTTTTAGGCCTGGGCTAGGCAGCACACAGCTCAGACAGTAGCTCCATTTGCCGATTGCCAGATTAGCAGTTTATCAAGACCCACCGCACACGTGGTGGTTGGAGGGGAACCGTTTGAGTTATTGTGGAATTTTTATTATTCCGTAATTTCGTAATTACTTATCACAGAAGGCAATGCAGGGCAGGCTGTTTTCTAATCTGGACCGAAAGAAAGGCCATAAAAATGAATGTATGCTGAGTGCTAACGACTCGAATAATCGTCGTCAAATGAATCTGCAGGTGGTAATTCGATTTAATTGTTTTCAGTGGCTTTGTAACCTGCTTTAAATTGTGCTTCTAAGTGGCTGAAAGATTAAGCACATCATTAATGTTCATTTGCAGAAAGATTGTTAGATGAAAACAAGTGGTTTTTAAATATAATAAATCTTTCGAGTTAGCCTCCTTCTAACTTTAAGTCTTTAAAAACAAACCCTTAATAAAATAAGTTAAAAATTGTTCCAATTTTTTGATTTATCAAAGGTTTAATCCTTATAATAATTAACCCTTAAGAACGAACCACCCTGATGCAAATTCGAAAGCTCCAAGCTCTAAGAACAGCCTGGAAAACATAATCGCGATAATTAGTAACTGTTACTCCCTTTGCTCCCGTTTATTCCCCAACTAATACACCTGCAGTTCTCCTATAATTCAGAACTTGTACGAAGAGAGAACAGAATCCGATAAAGAAGAAACCCCGAATGGAGGAGCAATAGGTCGGATCACTTTCGTTTGTGCGATGGCCGCAGTCAGAAGTGAATTCCCCAGCGAGTCGAACAGTAATCCGAGTACCAAAGCCGACAGTTTGAGGTCGTTGAAAAAACACGTGGCCACGTGTTGGCACAATTTGTGCAAAAAACTCCAGCAGCCCGCCTCCTTTCGCAAGAGTTCCCATAGCCGTTTCTACAAGATCTTTTTGAAGGCCGACTGCTCTGCGAGTTTTCCGGAAAAGTCGAAATTTTTACGCCAATTTCACCGGATCTTCAAGGCAGGCCGGAAAAGCGAAGGCGGTGGTGAACCGGACCCAGAGCCGGAGTTGTGGAAAGAAGTGCCGTTGGCCGATGAGCAAAGAAGCCAAGAGCAATTGCAAATCGTAGCGAGACTATTTTCCTCTACTCTAATCTCCACCAAGGAGGAGGAGATCATCACCACAAGCAGGAGTAGCAATTGTAACACCAGCTACACGAGAAGAAAAAGCCAGAGCTACTGCAGCACCAGCACGATGACCATAATCGAAGGCAACTATAGGGAAGTGCGTGACGAGTATCCCGACATTGATGCCGAGGTGCGCGCCATATTGCTAAGCCATGCCCAGAATGGAATCACGATATCGAGCATCAAAGGTGGGTATATATTTTATAATTTTTATATGGAATTTTCCATTTAAGATAAGCTTTTGCTTTGCTGCTTGAATTTAAATAAGAAGGAAATTTTTATAAATAATTTGTGCTATTTTTTGTTAAATTTTAAGTCTCTAGGAATTTCTAGATCATTTCTCACCATATTATAATATTTTCTACATGTGCTTTTCTCATTTATTTAGCTTTTCTAAAGCTCCAACCACGATTTCTTCTTTAATATTACATAATTTAATTCTAATTTTTTTAAATTCTAATCCAGATGAATATCGCAAACAGACGGGCAACACCTTTCCTCTGCACGACAACGTGACAGACTTTCTGCTTACCATTCCGTATGTGACCGCTGAGTGCAGTCATACTGGCAAGCGGATCTTCAACCTGAAACCCAACAAGGAGAATAGCCACCTGCTGGAGATGGTACTTAACCAGAAGCAGCGCAGTGATTACAGCAGCGGAGCACCGTCCATAGAGGACAAATACCGAATGGGTCCACCGCAGGTGCCGCCACGCTACTGGCGTAACGGATTCAAGCGGCGGGCACTGTCTCCGCTGGACAACAACCTCAATGTCAAGGTCAACTCGGAGAAGCCGGCGGATGACCAGAGCAAGGCGATCAACACCAGATCGGCAGCGCTGCCGCATATGGCCAAGGCGGCAGCGGAGTCGAACTGGTGCTACCAGGACAATTGGAATCATCTGTGAGTCCACCAGAAGTCAAATAAATATGCAAAGTACTAATTAATTAAATAATTAATCCTTAATGTAAATTTCCTATACCTGCAGCAAAAATATCTACCAGCAATCCAGTGGGAATGCACCACACATGCATGAGCCCAACCAGATTTATACTGATCCCCCGGAGCTGTCAAACCACTTGGCTAACCCGGAGCTGATCAAGCCACCCTGCAAGAACCATAACAGCCCGAATCTCAACCAGATACTCAACCCAAACCTGGACATCTTTAGGCGTCCACGTTCCTCCTGCGACTTGAAGCGGCGCCACGAGAGAACGCCCACACCCACGACCATGTCCTCTGCAACTCATAACGATTCGATGCTGACCATAAGCTCGGACTATGATGCCTATCTTCTGGACTTTCCTCTAATGGGCGATGATCTACTTTTATATCTCGCCCGAATGGAGCTCAAGTGCCGATTCAGGCGTTACGAACGGGTCCTGCAGTCGGGACTTTGCGTTTCCGGCCAGACGATCAACGCTGCCCGGAATCGGCTGAAGAGGGTCAACCTGCCCGAGGGCACCCAGATAATTGTGAACATTGGTTCGGTGGATATACTACGGGGCAAGCCGCTCGTGCAGATCGAGCACGACTTTCGGCTGCTCATCAAGGAGATGCATAACCGGCGATTTGTCCCGATACTCACCAATCTTGCCCCGCTGGCAAACTATTGCCACGACAAGGGGCTGTGCGACAAGGTCCTGCGATTTAACAACTTTATTCGCTCCGAGGGCAGGAGTCACCTGAAGGTGATTGATATACACTCGTGCCTGATCAACGAGCGGGGCGTCGTTCGTTTCGATTGTTTCCAGAAGTGAGTATTGGAATTTGGAATCTAAACTTTTAGAATATTAATACAATTTAACTTTTCCAGCGCTCCCCGCTCTGTGTCGGGTTCAAAGGAGCCCTATTTGTTCTGGAACAAAATCGGCAGGCAGCGCGTGCTGCAGATGATTGAATCGAGTCTGGAGTACTGAGTTTTGGGCAACTATTTGGACGGGGCTGGCACCGGTCCAGCCAATAATGAAGATGATTTTACGATTGATCCATGCTGACGGCTCGCTGCTTTTACTTGGAATTCGCCTACGTACTATTTTAATGTGTTTTATGTGTCCCCGCGTCCATGTAAATGTTTATGTCTATGTGTATTTGTATTTGTGTTAATTGTTTAAATAATTCCGTGTTTTGTGTTCAATGTTAGATTTTAATTTCTTGAGGCCTCGACGCCTGCCTGTCATTGATTTTGCATTTTGTGTGTAGAGTTTGTGCTCACCTTTTGCCACTGTCCCAAAAGCTGAGTGCAAATTCATTTGCAAATCAATTTCAGGCACGTTGAAGCCTTGCTTTCCATCTACTTTTCCCTGAAAACATTTCCCCTTGCAATCCCCTTGAATTGTACAAATCGGATTGCAAAGCCAAATGGAACCTAAGTGCAAATCATTGCAAATGTTATAAACTGTTTTTGCTGTTCCTGTTCTACCTTATTTGTTTCGGCCAAAATGCTCCATGCTCCTGTATCGCCACCCGCAGGGGGCGTGGCCCCGCCGATACATTTGAGTCATGCTGCATTTTGGCCCAGAATGAAAATGCATTTCGCTCCACTTGAAGCTTTTACTTGCTTGCACAAAATCAACGCCGCGGCTGATTTATTATTGATGTGTTTCAAGCAGATTCAAGTGGAGCATTTGCGCCATTTTCGTCTTCCTGTTTCCGTTTTGCCAACAAAAAGTAAATCAAATGAAAAGTTTATAAAGAAAAGCTTACACTCTGCCCCAGACATGCCACCGGAAGTGCGCGCGCTAAGCGGGTGAGTGTGTTTTTGGCACAGTGTAGCTTACAGATAATGAATGCTTCTTTACCTTAAAGTCTTTCCTAGAAGAGCTCTTTACTTATATAATATTTATAAACTAATTTATTGTCTTGAATGTATGTATGTTAATTGTATGTTTTGAAAGTGATCACGTTTTTTTTTTGGTATGTCCTCATATAACAAGCTGCAATGTAAAATCCTAAAAAAAAAAAGAAAAAAATAAAACAAATAAAAAGGGAAAATTGTTTTTTTGAAGTTTATTCTTAATTTTAAACAATAAAAAGTGTTTATTTATTAATTTATCATACTATATGTAAAGTCATAGAACCGAATAATTAACAGTAATTTTGTTCACTTTTAAAGTTTCTAGTTTAATATTTTCTTTAATAAATTAAATTCAATATTTCAGACTAAAATATGTACACACCAGAAATACATTTATCAAATATATTAAATATGAATCCAATGAATATGAAGCAAAATAAAGTATTTATTTGTTATCAGCTGCTTAATTTGAAAATAACCGCCATTCTTAGGTATCGATACATGTTTAATCGATAAAGTTAGGCAAAAGCTATGTTTCCCACACACAATGCGACATTTTCAAAAAGAATTTTAATACGAAATATTAATATTATTGGGCGGAGTATTAAATTTATTTTTTACTTTACGTAGAAAGCTTATTTTTTAGACACATTACGTAGTTCCTTTACGCCGTTCTTAAGTGTGACCAGCTGCGCAGGAAAGAGAAATCCGCTAGTATCCATAGAGTACTCGACTTTTTCCCAGCTCCGACACCCGGTCACACTGTTAAGCAGGCGACGGCAAAAAAGTAAGCAGCTTTTCAAAGTTTGTTATAATTTCTCTAGAAGTTCGTATTATTTACTGGTTTCCAGAACGTAATGGCTTCATTCTTGGCACGTACGGGCGGTCCCCTACTCGATTCCGTTAGGCCGACGGCTGTCAAAAAGGTGAGTAGCTGTGGCAAAAGCTAATAAAAATGTAATGTGCGAAAAATCAGTCACTTTACATAATAAGGCGAAAAGAGAGGTGCAGCGAGAGCCCATCTCTCTCTCTCTCCCTCGTTCTCATCGGGAGGCGGGGGTGGCGATCGCTTCGCTTTGAAACTGTTTTTTTC
The DNA here is from genome assembly GCF_030179895.1 of Drosophila kikkawai. Taxonomy (NCBI): domain Eukaryota; kingdom Metazoa; phylum Arthropoda; class Insecta; order Diptera; family Drosophilidae; genus Drosophila; species Drosophila kikkawai. Next base: position 27,111,212 of record NC_091731.1, on the reverse strand, counting down.
TCTTTGGTGCTAATTTTCCATTTATTAAGCTGACGTTTTTTATACGCATTAAATTGTTAATCAAATCAAATACCCCAGTAAAACAGGGGTTTATGTGCAAAGGAGAATCACGATCCCGCAAGACACCTGACTTTCTGTTGTTGTATTAGTGTGACGCAACTCGTGTGTGTGCGTATTCGTGGACCTTGAAAGCCTTATTTATTCCCCCTACTTTATTTTTTTTTTATCAATGAACGGCGGCTGACAACTGTTGCTTTGCATTTTGTTGTTGTAGCTGTAGTTGTTCTTGTTGCCGGGCCCTCTAATTAAATTTTTAATCTGTGAATTAGATTTGGTTATCATCGTGAAAATGCCGTTATCCCCTAGACTGGCTCTTAACCCACATTCCGTCTCTTTTGCTCATTTTGTTTATGTTTTTTTTGTTTTTGTATGAATCAGCGAACCAGTTTTAAATATTTTTTTGCTTGACAATGACCTCGTGACTGGAGAGTAGGGCTTTTTTTCTTTGATTAAAATTCAAGGGAAAATTAAGAGCATTGAATTAATTACTATTTTCTAGGTAAAGCAATTGTTTTAATATAAAATATATAAGTGCAATTTCGAGGTACAAAATTATTGATTAAAGTTGGTAAATCAAATATTTTAAAGTTTTTAAAACCTTGAAAAACATAAAAAGGTCGCAAAAAATACCTAGAAAATATCATTAACCCAAATTGCTTATAGCCAAATATATATAAATAATCAATCACCTGTTTTATATTGTATTTCCTACAGATCCTCGGCCTGGCTCCCATCGCCGTACAGCAATTGAGGAACCTCAATGTCCAGGAACATGTTTCCTACACTCTCCTCAACGAAGGCAAAATCCCCACACCGCGGTGAGTAAACCAATCCCATTCGGAAATTATCAAAATCGCGGAAAACAACAACAAATCGGTTGGCAAAGTTTCAGTTCAAAGTCCAAACGAAAGTGCCGCGTTGCTCATTGCGTCGACGACGGTCTTTGGTTTATTTTTATTTCGGACTTTGTCTGGAAGCTAACAATTTGCATTAATTACTTGGCTGTGGGGTAAACAAACCAAAGAAACGCAGCCACCAAGATGATAAGGGTGATAAGGATTTCTATATACACTTTGAACGATGCGGAGTAGTGACTGGGGTCAGTGACGTAGGTCCTGATAAGATGTAAAAAACTGAGATAGTTAATAGCTTTTGCTACTGTTAAGTAAATGTGATTGAAAAGTACATTTATTAAATGTAAAAGTATGTTTTCTGCTCTTCAAAAACACCATTTTATTAGGTTTTGTAGCCTCTTATACCTAAGCTAGCATAATCACGCCACAATGCGTTTTTAAAGGTATATTATTATCATCTTCCAAACGTCCGAATAACCTTGTTTGCTTTAAATTCCCAGCCTTCACAGCTTACAATTTTAACACTTAGCTGATAGGAGAATTTACTTGAAAGCGTTGTTATCAATAATTTATTGCCCAAGATCAAAAGATCATTAATCATAAAGAGAAAGAGCTCCCAGAAATTATTTTATATACTAAAGTGACTCATTGTTTTTGCAGATTTGCTGTTGCCAAAAACGGCAAGGAGGCCAACGACATTGCCACCAAGCTAAAGACAGACAATCTGGTTCTGAAGGCACAGGTCCTGGCCGGTGGACGTGGCAAGGGTACCTTCAAGAATGGCCTTAAGGGCGGCGTTCGCGTGGTCTACGAGTAAGTTGAATATATTTCACTGGCCTCTATGGTTACATATTAAATGTATCTTCTTTATAGCCCCAAAACTGCCGAGGAGATTTCCTCCAAGATGCTTAACCAGCTGCTGGTCACCAAACAAACCGGACCGGCTGGTCGCATTTGCAATAAAGTAATGGTGGCCGAGAGGAAATTCCCGCGTCGTGAATTCTATTTCGCTGTGATGATGGAGCGAGCCTTTAATGTAAGTCAAAATTATATATATTTTATATGTAAAGAAGGAGTTCTATAATTAAGTTTGTACTCCTTGTAGGGCCCCGTTCTTATTGCATCCAAGGAAGGTGGCGTTGACATTGAGGAAGTCGCTGCCAGCAGCCCCGATGCCATTCTTTATGAGCCCATCGACATTGCCACTGGTTTGACCACTGAACAAGCCAAGAAGGTCATTGAGAAAGTGGGTTTGGGCGGCGAGGGAGAGGAAACCCACATCCAGATGCTCGAGAACCTGTACGATTTGTTTGTTAAGAAGGATGCCCTCTTAGTTGAGATCAATCCCTATGCTGAGGATGCCATGTCAGGCTGTAAGTTTGCAAATTAATGTTGCTATTCCTTCATCCATGTACTAATAACTCATTCATCTCTTAATCTAATTAACTCATTTGTAAATGTCATAATGGTGGATTTTGTGTCTGTCCAGGCTGTAAGTATATGTATATGTATATGTATTTCCCGTAAAACTCTTAGTTAAACAACATTTTAATATGACTTAAATTACCTTCTTGTAGTCTTCGCATTGGACGCCAAACTGCGCTTTGATGACAACGCCGAGTTCCGTCAGAAGGAGCTGTTTGCGCTGCGCGATTGGACCCAAGAGGATCCCAAGGAGGTTGAGGCGGCCAAGTATAATCTGAACTACATTGCCCTTGATGGCACCATCGGCTGCATGGTGAACGGTGCTGGTCTTGCCATGGCCACCATGGACATCATTAAGTTGTATGGCGGTGAGCCAGCCAATTTCCTCGATGTGGGTGGTGGTGCAACGGCCGAGGCTGTGAAGGCTGCCTTCAAAATTATCACCTCCGATCCGAAGGTGCTCTGCATCTTGGTTAACATTTTCGGCGGCATTATGCGATGCGATGTCATTGCCGAGGGCATCATCTCCGCCACCAAGGACCTTAACTTGAACATGCCCGTTGTTGTGCGTCTTCAGGTGAGTTTGGAATTGGGAAATTCTTTCTCTAGAGAAACTTTTTAACTATCAATTCTCGCTTTTTTTTTTGTAGGGCACCAAGGTGAAGGAAGCCCGCGAGCTGATTCGCACCTCTGGACTCAAGATTCTAGCCCGCGACGACTTGGACAAGGCTGCCGATCTGGCTGTCCACTTGGCGCAGATTGTCAAGCTGGCCCGCGAAATGAAGATGGATGTGAACTTTGAGATTCCCGATGCCCAAAAGTAGATAAATCCATCGATATACCTGGCTAAGTCAACCCCCCCTCATAAGCACACACAAAAAGAAACCCGAAAACAAAAGTAGAACCAACCAAACGCCTAACATGTACTCTCTAGCCACACAAAACTACTCAATGAAGCAAATGCCATCGGTTCGTAGTTAGAGCATTATGTATTCAGGTCGTCGAACTATTTGATGAATTAATTTTGCAAAAATGTTAAGTTTAAAGCTGTTGAAGAGTCGAGTCCTAAGATATGTCATAGATAATTCGAATAATCCAAGCGAGTTGAGTGTTCTCTTTGCACCCAAACAATGTCTAAATAGTCAACCATTAATTGCACGTGAATAATAATAGTAAAATTGAAAAAGAAACTATGTTTAAATTGTAATTTTTTTGCAAAATTCATTTAACTTTTTAATTTATTTAATTGCAACGCAGCTGCTTCGAAAGCAGATTGTTGTTCTCTCTTGTGTATTATGCTATTTAGTTTGCCTTAAATTAAAAACACAAAACAAACAAATTTAAGCTGAAGAACAAACACATTTATTGGCTTTAAGGATACATTTCTAACACGATTGAACCTTAGGGAAAAGGACGGCAAGGGTGAAAAGAAAGAGGGCAAAAAAGAAGAGACGAAGGGTGAGAAAAGCGAAAAGAAGGCTGCCAAGAAGGACGATAAGAAGGCTGCCAAGAAAGACAAGAAGAAGGACGCCTAAGACGCTAAGGACGAAAAAGACTGCACAAAAAAAAAAAAGAATAGAAAAAGGAGGAGAATACTTGCGCTAAAACAAAGACGATTCCTGAAAAAAAGACAAGCCAGAGCTTCTGCGATATAAAATGGAGTTGAAAAATAAAGACCTCCGATCAGAATTTAACGGAATCCGGGGATGGACTCGTCTGCCAAGCAAGGTGTTAAATTTCCAAGTGAAAATTTTAAATTAATCTTTCAAGTACATTTTATTTTGCTTTTTTTTTTATTGTATATTTCTTGTTGTTATTTGTAAGTCTTAGAAACGATCGACTAGGGACAGTATGTGGGTCTGCTCCTGTTCCCGCCAATCAGTGTCGCCATCGCCCAGGTTGCCAGCGTACTCTGTAAAGGGATGGGATTTATATTAATAATTATTCCAGAGTTAAGCTCTGCTTAAAATTACCTCTCATGATGCTGCGAATGGTCTTCATGGAGGCGCCGCGCAAATTGAGGATTTGCAGTACTCGCTGCTTGACGGTGTCCGCCGTGGCGCTAACCTCCAGCAGGATGTAGTCGATGCGCTGCAGGGTGAAAAGTCCACCGGTCAGTCGCTTTATGTAGTTGTTCTCCGCCTCCTCGTCCTCGTCGATGCCGGGGTCCTGTTGGAAGAGTATTTCATAAAATTTCCTAGACTTAAACCCTGTTCTTTACTCACCTTGGCCTGCTGATCGATCTCCTTATCAATGGCCTCCACCTTGGCCAGATACTTGAGATGCAGTTCTAGCAGCCGATCGACCTTCTCGTGATCGTTTTCCACAAACTTTGCCAGCATACGCTGGCGGTGGGTTCCCTTGCAGTTCCGCAGCATCGAGGCAATCACGGAGGCCACATGCTCCTCGTGCTCATCGGCGGAGATCAGGCGCTGCTTGTTCCTCTTCGGGGTTTTCATGAAGAGCGGAAAGATGGTGCGCAGGCCCAGGATCTCCACGAACTTGTTGCAGTTGTCGCGACCATCCTGACCGGCCATGGCATGGTCCAGCACTTTGAGGGAACCGTTCCGGGACATTTTCTTCTCGCGCAGCATCAGGTTCATTAGCTGGAGACCTTCGCCGCTGAGGAAGCGATCCCGATTCTCACGGGCCATCAGCGCGGAACAGAGGCAATTGAACATGTTCTGCATGTACTCCTGCTCCTCGTTGCTACCTGGATCATGTCGCTTGTAGACGGCCAGCTGTTGGAGCAGCACATCTACGCCATCCAGGGAGCCCAGCTGCAGGCGGTTGTCGTTCTCCGTTTGTATGAGGATGGACAGGATCTCGCTGCAGTAGAGCTTGTTGGGATCGAAGGGCGTCTTGCCGCGCAGGCGCTTCAGCAGCCAGGCCAATAGTCCCTGCTCGGCCGCCTCCTTCACAAACTCCGAGTCGATTTCGGTGAGGTTCTCCACTATGGCCAGGGTGTTGTGCACACCATCGGCTTCCTCCTTGACCTGCTCGTTCAGGCGCTCTAGATTTTGCACCAGCAGAGCGCAGATCTGCTCCTTACGCAGGGCTTCTATCAGGGCCTCGGCGCCCTCTCGGCTCTCGCCCAGGATATCCACGTCCGTAACCTCCTGCAAGAGGTCCACCACGGCCACGGCTATGTCTGTGTTCTGATGGGCCAGCAGTTCCAGCAGACTGTGCAGGCCATGCAGCTCCACCAGCAGGGGATATAGGTCCGGAACAGTGGCCACGCCCTTCAGCTCCTGGATCACCGTGTGCAGCTCCACCTCTGACTCCATGAACTTCTCTGGGCTGTCCGCGAACTTGATGCGCATCTCCTGGTTCTTCAGATTGCGCTTCTCAAAGACCAGAATCAGTTTCTTGAGGCCCTGTTCGTCCAGTACATCCCCATCGGCCTCCTCGTTCTCCACATACTTCAGGATGTTCAGGCGCTCTTCTTCCGTGAGCTCAGGGTCGAATTCAAAGGACGAGGTGCCGACGGACGCCGTGGAGCCTCCGCCTTGTTTCCCATAGTGTGCCGACTCCTTGGCCTCGGCGATGCGCCGCATGCGTTTGATTTTCTCGTCGCCACCGCCCCGTTTTCCATGCGAGGGCTCCGTGTCGAAGTCTTCGTCCTCGTCATCGTGCGGCCGCTTCGGCGTCTGCTCCGGCTGTTGATTGCACATATTCAGGTGTAGTAATTTCTATTAAATAATGTTTTATTTACCTTAAAAGCCAGCAATTCGCCGATGTCCATGATTTTCTAACTAAACGCGAAGCGCGTTTACACGGAATGTTCCAAGTCGGTTCCAAATTGTTGTTGCTGCTGCAGCATAATCGTTCATACGTATTTAGTCCTTAGTACCTTTAACAGGTAGAAGTTATCGGGAAAGCACGGCGACCAAAATAACAGAAGAGTAAAAAATTAATTAAAAATTTTAATTAAAGTGTTACCAGATGAAGTCGATTTTCTAAGATTAACCGCGTCAGCTGGTCACACACAAATCGATAACGGCACTTGGTCACCCTAAAATCGATTCATTCCAAGTTTCCAACCCAAACGATTCGATTACAAAAAATATCTTAAATCGATATATCAAACCATTTGAAAAATGCCGCGTTTTTCAACAAATGATTATTAAATTCGGCAAAAGAGGTGGAGGAGCTCGAGGACCTCGGGCCTCCAACACCTATTCTCCTAGACACAGCAAGACCCTGTTAATCTACGACCATTTGTGATCCAGGAGGAGAATGGTTATGCTGCAGGATAAGTACTGTTTGATCTGAAATCTGGTTCATCTACTTCGAGATTTGTATTATTTTATAATATTTTAGAATTTAGGTTTTTATTTTATGCAAAACTGCCATATGAACAATTACTAAACGTTGAGAAAAATGTAAAACTGTTATTGAAAATCCTGTTTATATATTCGATGTTTTTCAACATGTCCATTTATAAGACTTTGAATCCCTCAGATATTTAACGATTTTATAATAATGTCTTATATTAATAAAAATCAAATACATCTTTACTAAATGTCCTTTTAGTTTTTCTTTTAATTTGCATTTAAATATCAAGCTGCAGGGGTATATAAACTATAAAGTAGCTACCCTTTTGGGGGTTGACAATAGAAAGAAAATATAAAAACATCTTGACTAAACCTTTCTGGTTTAATCAGATTACAACGCTTTTTAGCGCTGCATGGCTACATCAACAATAATAGGAAAAGCAAACAGAAGCCACAAAATGAATCTACTACTCGTTGCCACCACACATATCTATAGTTCCGCCATCCTAGCGGCCATTCTTCTTCTGGCAATTCCAGATGCTTCCTTTTGCTTCAAGGCTAGATCTCCCAAATACTATATTTATGGACAACCTAAACCCAGCGACGGAAGAATATCGCGTAATATAAATTTGGCTGCGGCTTATTGGGGTGAGGTTACCTACAAGAATACACTGAGTATGAAAAGGCAGGTTACTGGCATTAAGTTCATAGATTATGCAGGTAATGAACCTAAAATATCGCTGAGTAAATTGCCACCTTGCTACAACCCGGAAATAGTGATCACCTCGAGAAATCAAAAACACATCGATGTTAAAATGGAGGCTTACTTTAAGAAGCCATGACTTTGACACTACTGCTAAAAGTTTTTACATATAGTGGATCCTGTATGTTATAATAAAATAAAGCTAAATTCCGAATAAAAAATTGTATATGATTTAAACATTGAAATACCGTTTAGTAGTTCCCATAGCAGAGTTGAACCCTTGCATGGTCTTATATGTAAATTTAATCAACATTTTGCAAAATGTTACAATATTTTATACGTTTATAAAATAATGCTTTAAGGATACAGAAGGGTACATAACCTCCGGCTTGCAGAAGTTAGGTGCATTTTATAATGTTTAAAAAATGCTATAATATTTTAACTAATTCGTTCTGGTTTAATCTCATTATAACGCTTTTCACCGACCCCTGCATGGCTATGTCATCTAAATTTAGGAAAGTTATCACAAGCTACAAAATGTATCTACTACGCGTATCTACAGAACGTTTCTATAGTTCCGCCGTCCTAGTGGCCATTCTTCTTGTGGCAATTCCAGATTCGTACTTATGTATGTTCCTGGAGACCTCCAACATCCTATCCATATGGAACGCCAAAACCCGGGGACTTGAGAACGACGCGGCATATAAACATGGAAGCGTCTTATTGGGGTACAGTTACCTACAAGAAAAAACTAAATATGGGAACGATTAATCACATTCGAGTTGTGGATCATCTACGAAATGGACTTAAAATATGGATGAGTAAATGGCCACCTTCCTATAATCCGGAAATCTCGATCACTTCGCCAAGCCAGAAACCCATCGATGTTACATTGCAGATTTCCTATGTGTGAGAATGACTTTAAAACTATTGCATAAAGCTTATACCATAAAAGCTTGTAATAAAATAAATAAGAAAAATACATATTGGGTTTAAAATACAAAAAGTAAACATTTCCCTTGATTTTAAAACATTAAAAAATATAAATAATAAGGGTATTTTTAAAGCTCTTTAGATTTTAATTGTCAGAGTAAATTCACAATGCTTAAAACTTAAAATAATTTAAAATATTGTAATTAAAAAAAAAAAAATTTTTTATTACCATAATTGTTAACCTAACCTTTTACTGTTTTAAAATATTTTAGTCGCTATAAAATATTAGTAAAGCTCTGTTGAGCCCATAAATCATTCTGGACTCCGTGGATCACGCCCCCTTAGCATCCCAAGGCGCCTTTGCCTTTGCCTTTGCCTTTTTCAGCCCTGCGACTGCGCCTGCGACTATGACATCGACGACTTTACATAAATTCCTAAAGGCCGAACCCCGAAAATAAATTTACAACTGCTTTAAGCCCAGGCAATTCAACAAGTTGTTTCAGGCCTTGTGCCTTCTCGCTTGCTCTGTCGGGCTTTCTTCGAGCCAGTCTCTAAGCCAGTTCGTCAGCGTGATTTGGCGTTGTTGTTGCTGGCCAATGGTTGTGGTAGTGGTATTTGTATTGGTAGTGGTATTGTTGCTGCGGCTGTGGCTGCTGCTGCTGCTTTTTTTCTTACTCTTTTCTGGCTTGTTTCATGTTGACCCACTTTTGGCAGCAATACGTGAGCCCGCACAGTGGGCCAAGGTGGCGGTGAAAGCTCTGCTTTTTATATATATATTTTTTTTTATTAATATTAAATTAAAAATTAAAATAAATAAAAATTCTATAAAACATTTCCTTTTCTTTATATAACAGAAAACACTTTACAATTATTTTATAAGAAATTTCCAATAAACTTATTATTAATTTAAAAATATTTAGAAAGACAATAAAAATTAGGACTTATATCAATGTTTTTAACATATATTTCATATAAATAATTTACATTTTTATTAAAAGGTCATACAAACAACCTACATTTTAATTATAAATATTAATATTACCTGTTTTATTTCTTTATTATTTTAGTTTCCTATAAATACCTTACTTTATTTTAAAGTTCGACATCTTTAAACCGTTTTAATCAATCAATAGTAACCCCTAGCTCAGCTTTTTGTCAGTTAGCCCCACGGTGCCGGGCAAAAAAGTCATAAACTGAATTGCCAACAGGTTATGGCGACGACCACGAAGACGGCGACGACGACGACGATGGTTGGTTGATGTTTTTGTTATTGCTCGGCTGCTCGGAGTAGTAAAAAGGGCCATGACAGTGACACTTTGAAGTTTGAGGTTAAATCGTCAATGTTGTTGCCTTGGTCTGGCCTGCTCTCCTCCGGCTGCATTTGTTATTGCGGCTTGCTCTTTATGGCTCTCTCGATATATGTATTCCCCAGCATACAGCATTTCGTGCGGACTTTATTTCTTGGTTTTCTGTATCTTCGTTTTGTATATTTACGGTACACCTTTCCGCCATGTTTCGGTATGCAAAATCTGAGCTGCAATCAAAAGATTTAGGCAACGAACCTGCCCCCCGTAAGTCATTACTTATTGGGATTCAAAAGACTTAGGCAACGAACTGGGATAAGAAATAACTTTGAACTCACGCACGGCTCACACAACATGATATATTTGGCTTATTAATTATATTTTTTTTTCTTTTTCGCTCACAGACGCACACACACAGCATAAGCTGGCGTTTGAAAAGTGAAATTTCCAAGTAGAACAAGCAGCGGCAGCAACAGCACCGCACGTATAGAGGCTCCAATAAAAATGGGGTCACTTGTCGCTGGCCAGCCGGCTCCCCTCGGCCAGCCCCACTGACCATTGATCGCATAGATCACGCGCCGTCTGTTGCTGTTGCAGTTGCAGTTGTTGCAGTTGTGCATTGTAAATTAATTGCAGTCGCGTCGCGTTTTTTTTTGTTCGTTTTTTTTTTTTTTTGGCTTGAACCGTGTTCTTAACCAGTTTTAGGCCATCCATCGTGTGTGCCATTAAAATGCACCACGAACTTGACAACGAAACGGAATAAATGGTGAAATATTTTGCGTTAAGCTTAAAGACTTTCCCTGTAAATGAATAGACTTCTAGTGTGTGGTCTTCGGTACAGCAATCTTACCATATTTAAATTATTAAAAAATAATATTTTAATAAAAATTCAACATGATTTTGAGTACAAAACTAAAACTGCTAGTTCTCAATCAACTTTGAAAGCTTCACCTTCAGTGTTCTTGTCTTTGATCTTGTTACAATATTGTTTTGTGTGTTACTTTGTTGCCTTTCAGTTTTTTTTTTGTTTTGGGCTCGTAATAATAATCAAGTTTAATTGCGTATTTCATAAGATTTTCGTTGTGCACTGTTTGCTTTTGCTGCTAATTAAGGTTTTGCTGCAGACAACTGCAGGAGAAGAACAAAAACAATAATTAAACCAGAACAGCACACTTAAATATTAATAATTGATTATAATGTTATTACAGACATGATTTATTCTCCTTTAGAATCTTGGCCAGCTGCTTGGCGAGGCGTGAAAAATGAACCGAAAACTTGAGAGGCTTGGAAAATCGTTGCAAAATCAAAAGTTGCACTTGGCTAGTGTGTTTAATTTTTTAATTGCCAAAAAAATATAATGCGGGTGCATAAATTATGAAAAATTGCGAAATTTGGTTTTTAACAAAGCCAAGTATGGATCTCGCTCGATTCCTCCAACTTCCGGCACGCAAGCCATTTCCGTTCTGCTTTGCAGCTACTCTTCCTTCCGTCCACCCAACGTCTGCCTCTCCCTCCCCCTGCTGGCATCAATCAAAGTCTCAATCAAGAGCAAAAGTAATCAAAACTAACAGCAACAAGCGGCACACACAAATCACGGGTGTAAACAAAAAGGGAAGATGTGTTGCGGCGTCTGGGGAGCGGGAGGGACGCCGCGCGACAAAAGCAAATATGGAGACAAGGCAAAATCGTTAAAAATAACAATATATGTGTGTAAAAAATGGCATAGCAGCAACATCAACAGTAACAGCAGTGAATGGGCCACAACAAAAACAAACAACACTACACACACACTCACAAAATAGAAATGGAGAGCAACTTTCACCCAAGGTCATTGTGTCTTTAACTGCGCCACAGCACAAAATAGCAAGGCAGCAGCAGCAGCAGTACAGCAACAGCAGCAACATCGCCAATAGCAACTACCAACTAGCAACTTGCAATTGCTGGACAATATGAATATGCGACGGCAACACGACCGACGCCCGATTTGCTATTTTGGCCAGAAAGACCAAGTCAGAGAAAATCGTAGCCTACGGACACCGAATTAGGTTTATTCTCTGTTAAGATGGCTTCAAGATATCGATATAGTTTCGATATTAAGCGATTATTTAATAATCGAACATTAATAGATAATGTTAATGTTTATCAAGCCTATTTGTTATTTCTTAACCATCAATTAAAATATTTAATTGAAAAATGATTTAAAAAAATTGATTTATTTGGCTTTAAGAATGTGTTCGATTTTATATCGATAATTTTTATTTGCTTTTCTTTATCTTAAAGCTACGATTTTTATAAGGAAGAGCTTTTCTTTTTGCATAGAAAATATGTATATATGTAAATTATTTATATAAATATCTACAATAATTTTATAAAATACCTCATATATTTTATTAATTTATTATACTTAAAAAGTATATATATATTGTTTTTAAATAACAAACTCAGCAACACAATTGTCATACCCCTTTGAAGAGTATGAAACGACTATCTTAGCCTGACTGTCTGTCAAGTCGTGGAGTGAATCAGCGAAGGAGCTGGAGACTTCGAGTGGAAGAAATAATTTCAGTTGCTACTGCATGAGCCAAAAAGTAAACCGAAGCTCAGCTGCAACTGCAGACTGCAATTTTTCGATTATTGGCCAGAGGGAATCTAGGGAGCACAACAAAAGTCAGTCTCGACTTGCTGAGAAAGGTCGAGGAGAAGCTGGCCTATCATTTGCTGTTAGCAGAATGGTTTGGGTAACAGGATGTAATCCAATAAAAAATTGTGTTCGTGTACAAGGCACAAAAACTTAAAGAAAAAAGATCTATATATATATATAAATAATATTTTGAAATGTAGTTATTTAAAAGAATAACCCATTTAAACAATATAATTTGCTTACTAAGAAATATTTTTTATTTTAGTCTTAAAAGCATTTTTAACTCACGCTATGATGTATCTTTTTCACTCTCCATCTTCCATTATTCAACTCAAATGCTGCTTAAGCCAACCTAAATGCCTGCTTAGGCATTTCAATCTTAAGCACTTCAATCTTAGGATTCCCCACCATCATTCATATTATCTACGCCGACACCTTGATCTGGGTCATGCTTAGCCACATTGTTAGCTGGATGCAATTAAGTGGCCGAAAAATATAAACTCAGAGATGAGAGAGTGGAAAATTACTTTTAATTGACACAAACTTTAATTAAAAATGGAGAAGAAACAGATAAAAGAGATTCCACGGAAATGTGTCTTCAGCGCTTCTAATGCATTTAAAATTACATCATTAGGTTCTCTTTTGGCAAAATCTTTAAGTTAAAAATGCTGCAGGCTTACACAGAGCAAAATAAGGGACTTTGTTAAGTATTTAAACTTTAAAAAATATTTAAAGTGACTTTTAATAAAGGAATTTGTTTGATTTGATCACTATTTTTGAATGTTAAAGCGGGATTTTATTGTTTTTTTTTTTTATAATTTACTTCTCCCTTTCTCACTAAAAATACCTAACAAAATAATAATGCATAATTTAACTTTTAAATGGATAAAAAGAACATCTTAATTAATTATTTAAAAATATTTTTGTGACCTTTCTCCCAAAGCGCTGTTCCTAGAATATAACAAAAGCTTAACCCATGACAGGCAACGGCCGCAACACGTAGCACAGTTTGATTAGAACAAAACGAAGCCACAAGCAAGCCGGAGCAGCAGTCGCAGCAGCCGCAGCAGCCGCAGCAGCCATGATGTTGCATAAATTTAAGTGCCACAGATACAAGGCTCGAGATACAGAAACGAGTTACAGATACATCAAGAAGCAGGCGCGCCAGCAGATGAAGACTCTCCGAGTCAGCGGCATAGAAATGCGGATGCGAACTGGAGACCCCTCTTGCCAGACATACACACAGATATATAAATACCTACAGTGGCGAGCACAACTGAGTGTATGTTCACGATTCTGACTTTGGCCATCAATAAAAACCAAACCACACAAGCAAATCCAAAAATTTTTTTTCTATAATTTTTCTTAATTAATTTTTAGTTATTTTAAGAAAGAAACAGCAACTTATCAAATAAATTCAAATATTTAGAATAAAAAAACGAAATAAACTCACATAAACTCAATTTTGCACGTTTTACCTACTTGAACCCATTTTCCCTTTCCACATCTCTTATAAACTTAATTTGCTGTTTTTTGTAACAAATCTACCTATATAATTGTTCAGTTATATTTTTGGTGGTTGTAGATCAGTTTAAAACGTGTTTTTGAAGACCGAAGCAGTATTTGGAAAAATATAATACAAATATATTCATAAAAGACCAAAAATATTCAAAATTTTTGGATAAATTGAAAATAATGTTGTGAATCTGACAAAAAATAGCAGTTATACTCGAAAAGTGACAAAAGGACTTGGTATTTTCTAATTTCCATTCAGAAAAGTCGAAAGTTAACCCCCAAGCTTAAAGTCGTTGGCCGGAAAATATTATTAAAGGACTCAGGTGCTCGTCTAATATTGTCCCAAATGCTAAATAATAAGCTTTTAATGCCAAAGGGTGCTTGTCTGACCATAAACAAAAATGTCAGCAAATGGACTGCTAGAAGAGCATTGCAGGACATCGGATACAGATCGAGCGTAAAAAATAATAAGCCTGCGTTTTCCAATAAGAATGCCAAAGCTCGTTTAAAATTAACTAAAAATCACCTAAATTCGATCATTGACGATTGAAAACAAGTTGACTAGTCTGATGAGTTAATGTTTAACCTTTTTCACAGTCATAAAAAACCGTATTGTTTGATTCCACCAGGCGATCGAACTCAAAGAAACCATGTAAAGCCATGTAAAGGAAATCTAATGGCTTGCATGGTGGCATATTGGAAATTTACATGCACACACATTTTTGTTTATGGTCAGACAAGCACCCTTTGGCATTAAAAGCTTATTTTTTTGCATTTTAGACCATATTAGACGAGCATCTGAGTACTTTAATAATTATTTCCGGCCAACGACTTGAGGCTTGGGGGTTAACTTTCGACTTTTCTGAATGGAAATTGGAAAATACCAATTCCTTTTGTCACTTTTCGAGTATAACTGCTATTTTTTGTCAGATTCACAACATTATTTTTAATTTATCACAAAAAATTTGGAAAATTTTGGGCTTTTATCAAAATATTTTTATATTATTTTTCCAAATACAGCTTCGGTCATCAAAAACACGTTTTAAACTGATCTACAACCACCAAAAATATAACTGAACAATTATATAGGTAGATCTGTTACAAAAAACATAAAATTTAGTTTATAAGAGATATGGAAAGCGAAAAAAGGTTCAAGTAGGTAAAACGTGCAAAATTGAGTTTATGTGAGTTTATTTCGTTTTTTTATTCTAAATATTTGAATTTATTTGATAAGTTGCTGTTTCTTTCTTAAAATAACTAAAAATTAATTAAGAAAAATTATAGAAAAAAAATTTTTGAATTTGCTTGTGTGGTTTGGTTTTTATTGATGGCCAAAGTCAGAATCGTGAACATACACTCAGTTGTGCTCGCCACTGTATATATGTACATATATAGTGGTGTATATCGGTGTCTACCTCCAGACGGGCTGCGGTGAAAGAGCAAAGTATCTTAGTATCTTAACATTTCAAATCCGCTGCGGTTCTGTGTGGAAACGAGTCTGGAAATTGGGTCAGTGGCACAGTATGCATGGTATTCTCCGTCTCTGGCTCTGGCTTTGGCTCCGTCTCTGTATCTGTATCTTTTTCCATAGCTGTGGCTGTATCTGTGAGGCACGAGTATATATCCCCCAACAACTGTGTGGGCTTCGCCTCTTCGCTCTTTCTTTGGCTCTTTCTTCGCTGGCTTTCTTTGTGGTCAATATAATGATTCTACCCGACTGGCTGGTTTGGTTTAGTTTGGTTTGGTTTCTTGGTCTTGGTATTGGTCTTGGCTTGACTTTGCTCGCATATTTTTGTGGCTGCTACTCCACTTCTTGTTGTTTTTGTGGCCGAACGTGCCTCAATGCGACACTGTCAGGTTGCTAATGGGGCTCATAAAAGCAGGGGCTGCTAGGCTCTGTGAGGCATATGCAATGGGGGGCAACACCCAAAAGTCTCAAGACTCTATCTAAATCTTCCATTAGTATTCAGAGTTTTCATTATTACGCATACGCCATGTGGTTCATTAAAAGACTGAAGTATTTCTTCTAATTAACCAAACAAATTTGTACAACATTTTTCGTTTAAAACTTACTTTAGTAAATTCCAAGAATAAAACACCTTTGCAAATTGTAGGCTTAATTTGTTTTTTTGCACATTTTGAATGACATTTGAATTTATTTAAATATAATTAATTAAATATTAGGCATTACAGTTACGAAATAAATATTTACAAATCGAAATGTGTTGAACAAAATTCAAGTTTGCTTTTGTAAAAATAAATAAAATTGCACGATAACTAAAATAACACAATTAATATTGTCCTTTTTTGTTTTTATAGAAATTATACATACATATATTTAAAAATATCATTAAATTACTTTAGAATTTATGTAATTTTTTGTGTTTTTTATTTTTATTTTTTCGTGTGCTATGTGTGTCCAAATTTTAGGGATAAATAATTTCGGGTATATTGAACATAATTTATGGTTAAGCATAACGTTAAAACTTTAGCAACAAACTTTTTAAAAAACAAATTAACAACGCTTTATGATATTGGCTAAATTAAATCGAGTTTATTACTTGAGTACATTGCTAAACGATTTTCATCATTTCTATTTCCATTTCCACTTCCATCGATTTCGGTATAGATTTATTTCTGTTAACGTTTTCGTATTTACGCAAATGAATTATTATGAATAATATTTTGCCAAGCCCGCTACAAAATGCTTATACTATTGTTTTTGTTTATATATATATGTATGTTTTAGAATTAACGCTTTTCCATTGGTTTGTACATTTTAAAAGTAATTAATTTAAAATTGTTATTGCTTTTGCTTGATTAGTTTTAGATTTAAATTGTAATTTGTATGCGTCACTTTTCAGTTTTCAACATGATGAGGTACAGACAACATTCAGAACTTTATACAACTTCCTCGAATTCCCCTTCCTATATTGGTATTATTGTCTAGATTGTTTATTGTATATTTTACCTGTGCCAGGACCTTGGTTGCTCGAAGTTCGCGATCCTGCATCAAAACAGAACAACAGTTGCAGAATGACAATTGGACGCTTCGTTGTTCTTACATTGCTTGTGGTTTCTTTGGCTTTTCTTTTGCGATCACTATTGCTAGGGGTCTTGGTCTGCATATAGCTACAGATATTACCATATATTTAAAATGGATAATACTACTATATCATTTGCCTGTCTGGAGGTAGTAGGTTGATGTTTAGCTAACGTATCAGAACTAAACTTGAATCTGACATAGCCAAAAAGTGGGTACCGATTTAAGGTTTGTCTATCTTTTCAAAAAGTATAAAGATATAAGAAGTACTATAATACGGGAGAGACAATTTTAAGGACTTTGAAATAAAAAATCTAGTCTGAATTTTGCCTAATAAATGGAATAACCAAAGAGATCAAAAGCAACCAACAACAACGAATATCAAAAAGTGTGTGTATGCCACTGCGTAGCCTTGTACAAAATTATATTCTCTATATATATATCTGATATATAGATTGGCCAATCCCCGTATATTCTGTGATATACAGACATTGGCCTGGCCAAGCACTGGCACACACGCACGCAGAGAAAGCAGGGAGAAGCCACCCAATGGGAGCCAATCTTCAGACAATATAGATCCTTGTCGGAACCGAAATTGTTAAAGAAAATAACTTCCACACAGAAAAAGTCACAATCAATCAAGTAAACTGTCTATTGGGGTTAGTTCAGTTACTCTTTAAAGGTTTTAAAAACCAAGATCTTGATTTTACTTCGAAAGTCAAACTAAAATAATGGTTTTCAATACTCTTTAGATTTCAGAACCTTCTCATGAAAAATATATATCCCATTGATTTGACAGTTTTTGATTGAAATGATCCTACTTTTCTGTGATGTGGATGAAGCTCCTCCCTGGGAGATGCTACTGGTTGTTCGGCTATAACATAAAGCTCGTGGAGGAGCGTCAGTCACGCCCAATTCTCTTGTGTATCTGTTGATGTTTGAGCAGGTGCGCCTTCTGGCGGAAGGCCTTGGCGCAGACATCGCAGCGGAAGGGCTTCTCGCCCGTGTGGGTGCGCAGATGCACCTTGATGTTGGACTTGTTGAGGAAGCCCCGGTTGCAGATGCTACACCGATGCACCGGCTTCTCCTTGCCCAGCAGACCGCTCAGATCGCTGGCACTGAAGCCCGACGGCGAGATGGCGCTCATCTGGGGCGTATTGTTGGGCGGACCACCGGTCTCGCCCTGTTGCTGCTGCTGTTGCTGTTGCTGCTGCTGGCTGGACTTCTTCTGGGACCGGGATCGCTTGGCCTTGGGCGTTCCGGTGCGCAGCTCCGAGCCCGTCGTGCTGGCCGTGGTCGTGTGCGGATAGTTGCCCAGGAGGTCGGGTGAGCAGAGGCCGTTGTCCTTGAGGGACATACCGGAATTCTGCATGGGATAGCCGCCCTGCTGGTGGGGATTCCCCGTCGCCTGATTGCTGCCAGGCGGATTGCTCAAGTAACGCGGATTGATCATCAGGCCGTTGGGATTGTCCGTGGTGCTGACCACGGATCCGGGCGGACTGCAACTGCTGCTAGTGGCTGCCGCCAGTTCGTTGCAGTAAGAGGTAGATGTGGGCGCCTGCGGATCCCCCTTGCCGCCAGCACCCTGTTGGGATCCTCCGCCACCCGAGGAGCCTCCATTTGGAGGTCCGTTTTGGAGGCGATTCTGCAGCAGCGGCATGTAGCCGTGGCTGAGAAGGCTCTGAAGCGTGGAACTGCTGGCGTGCATGGGCAGGGGACTGTGTGGCAGCATGAAGTCACCGAGGGAGTCCTGCTGCGAGACCAGGACCTTGGCCGACTCCTGCTGTATGCAATTGCCATCGATCCAGGCATCGAGATCCATCCAGCTGTCCCGCGTGTCATTGTTGTCGTCCTTGTCCATCTGATTGGGCACCGTGGTGTCCGCAATGGCGGAGCCTATAATGGCCGCTATGTCGTCTATGGAGTTCATGTCCACGTACTCCGTCAGGTCCTTGTAGATGCGAACGCCGCTATTATGGAGGGAGTCGGCCACCTGGTCGATGGGCGTCAAGGTGGCTATGCTGGGACCTGCCCCGTTATTGCCGTTCGCCGAGGATCCGGTCCCGGAGCCGCTCATCACACAGCTATCGGCGACTGAGTAAAGCTTAGAATCTAGTTGACTATCGGCGAAGAGCTTGACGTCTGCCAGGCAGGCGTCAGCTCCCCCGTTACCGTTACCCCCACCACTCCCGCTCAGGACACTCTCGGGCAGGCAGGTGGAGGAGGACACGATGTTGTGCTCGTTGGAGTTGGAATTGCTGCTGTTGCTGCCACCGACTCCCGCACTCGACTGTGTCGTGGACGTGGGATTCGATTGGTAGGCGCTCTGCATGTAGTTGTTGTTACTCTCATCCGGCAGCCTCTGGGCAATGGCATGGTAGTGGTGGCCGGAGATCCCATTGATGGAGAGATGGCCGGTGTAGCCGGTGAACGGGGGCAGCGGCTTCAGGTCGGAGAGGGCGTTCAGTGAGGAGCCGTTCAGCAGCAGGTTATCCAGCACGTCCAGCGAGTTCTTCTGGTCCGCATCGCTGGGCAGGGAGTCCAGGTCGTGCTCCAGCAGCAGCTTGTGGCCATCGAGCAGGTACTGGTCCTGGGCAGAGGTCTGGGGCGGTCCCCAGCACGGACTCATCAGCAGGCTCTCAACTTCCGATTCACTTGGGCCGTTCATGCTGCAAAACTTCATTGTCATTAGACCCAGGTGATCGAGGCGAATCTTCTGGCGATCCGAGGGTTAAGCACTTTCTAGGCTTTCCAGGGACCAATGTTGAACTGCAAAAAATAGGGAGAAAAATGGTAGGATATCGTTAAGATTTGTTTTATGTTTGTTTATGATGATAAAATAGGGTTTCATTGAAGGTTTCTACTAGATTTTGTTAGGGAAATATTAATTAAGCTTTAACCAAATCTAATGTTACCTTATTATTATTAATTTATACTTAAAATTAGGGTCAAATAATGTAAGTAAAGATGGGCCTAGCCTGATACCTTAGTTCTTACAACAATTTCCCCTGTAATCCATTTGATAATCGGTTCATTCATCAAACTAAAGGTCTAAGATCTGATCCATTCACAGATAAAAATACCCTAAGAAATCCCTGAAGATCTGTAGCTGAGCTTAGCTTCAAATTAAGCTTACACTGGGCTTCCGCTGAGATGAGACCCCACCTCAAAATATTTAATTAATTCCCATATCTTACGCTTCCCCGGGTTCTCCCTGCACTTGCTGACAACCTGACACATAGATCCCTACTCCCAGATTAGACTTCACTAATGATTCTTTAATATGAAAATATTAAACCTAAGAAAACATTTTCTGGCCCGCCCGTTGACTTAGACTCGTATATATATTTCCCCAAGCGAAAGAGATTAAGTTAAGACATTCGATAAGCCTTAATGTCTAAAAAAAAACACCCAAAAACAGAGGAACGAGAAGCAACAGCATGAGATGCATAGGAAAACGAAGAAGAAACCAAAAAAATCGATACCAGAATCGGCCAATAATAATTTCCAAACGGTATTTGGGTCAAAACATTAATAATCAGTTAAATTAGCATATAAATTGGTGGGGCCAGCGGGAGGGGGGCCAGCGGGAGGGGGGCCAGGCAGCTAGAGCGACAGAGAAAGAAGAACGCATTTGGCCACGAATGTGTGATCGTATTCGATATTTGTATTGCGATGGTGCACACGCTTGATTGGAACCCAACCAAGTGGAAGTTCTTCAAGGCACCGATCCAACTTCATATAAAGACCGACAACGAAAACACACAGGTGTGTAGACCCAAAAAAAAAAAAAGAAGAAATGAGAAGAGGCAGAGATGGCCCACACTAAACGGTACACGGAAAGAAATTAAAGATAGTCAAATTAAGTTATAAAATATTATAAGTTTACTATTGTAATTGATTGTATTGATTTTAATTAATAGGGAAATAAGCACCCGAACTACTATATACTCTATGTTATCATTTAACCTCTAGTTTATAAACCGAATGAGAAACCCAACTTTTTTTTCGACAAGTCTGACTTTAGTAAATGAAACCTTAATCTGAGGTTAGTTAAAATAGTTTAAAATTAGGATTTTCCTAAGAATACTATGAACTATTTAGACTACCTTGAGCTTAAAACAAAATAAGTTAATAACAAACCTTAAAGGAAAACTGGATTATAGCATAAGACTTGTCATATTGCTATATTTTCTTTTAGAACTTATTTTATTGGAATTTTTTCCTAGTGTATTAGTTCATTTGGTTAACTAGTTGGAACACAAAATGAAACGAAATGAAATGAAAGAAACGGTAAAGCAACAAGAGACACCCCCCTTTCTTTCTTTCTTTCTCCCTGTCTGTCCCTGTCTTTTGTGCATAAACAGTTAACTTGATTTCGAGGCTTGGCCAAGAAGAGGCAAAAGAAGAAGAAGAAGGCGGCGAAGAAGAGGCAGAAATCAAAGCTAGACACTGTCCAGCTGCAAAGAGAAAATTTCGCTTTCAACAGGTTGGCGTTGTAGGTAAGCAACATTTACATTTGTGTTTTTGCTTTTGTTTTTGTAGATTCCCAGCAACATGTTGCTAGTTCAGCTAGCATGCGGAAAGAAGAAGAAGAAGCCACAACAGCGGCTCAGCCGACGCCGACGTCGAAGCCAACGTCAAGCCAGCTAAGCAGGCGCAGCTAAGCGTGGCGGCAGAGCAGCGGCTGCAGCAGAGGAGCGGCTGAAAAACTACCGTTAGCCGAGAGACCGCCGAAGACCTGCTGACATACTTCCGCGTTCGGCAAAGCCGATCGTGAAGCCGAAGCCGCATCCGACGAAGCCCGGCTTTGGCTCTTTTTCTCCCTCTCTCTCTCTCGCTGACTTGGTAATTGCTGAGTTTTTGGATGCTCATGCTCATTCTCATTACTTCAACATTGTTGTTGGCACAGTTTCGTGGGCTTTGTGTTGTTGTTTCACGTTCGTCTTTGATTTTATGAATTTAAAATTGCAAACCGGTACACTAAGGAAAAAATATAAAATTAAATAAGACAAGAAGATGTAAGAAAGGAAGCTAAAAAATGGGAAGCCAAAGATTGATTATCGTTGCAGTTTGTAATTAGATCAGGAGATTCTAAATCGATCACAAGCAAAAAATTTACTAATTTTATTTCGGAAAGCCTTTTGTGTGAGTTTTCATCAGGTTAAGAAATCAGCATATTCAATTAAAAATTTAAAATATTAAACATTTCTTGTTTTTTTAATTTTTAACAACTTGGACATGGCTAGATCGACTCGGTGTTGATGCTGATTTCGGAAATGACTCATTCATGGCATTACAAAAATTGCATACGCTGGTATTTGTTATAATAATCGGAAAGTAAATCGTTTGTCTTTCTAAAAGGTGAATTTATGCTAAGTATTAAAGTGAAAACAAGTAAAAAAATTTTAAAAAAACACACAATACTTCTTTGGAAGATGGTCAATGTTCTTCATAAGTATCTATTGCGAGTTGCTATATAATAGTTATATTTATTATTATAATGCCTAATCAAACATTTTTGGTTTCTTAAATTCTAATTTTATTAAAAAAAGAAATATCTTACTAAAATCGAAGTAAAGATACTTATATTTAAATTAATTATTTAGTATTTTTGAATAGTGTACTTGGCGGCGCCTTAAGTCTGAGTGACGTTCCGATGCTGAGTTTATGGCACACGGAAGAATTGAAATTGGCGTGAAATATTTTATGGCAAACAAAAACCCCACTCATTCCCCATTCTGTGGCTCCAATCCAGAGGTTCAGGTTCAGATACAGATTCAGATTCGGACTCAGAATCGGAATCTGACTCTCCTATTGTTATTGTTTGACTGCGCGTCAGATTTTACACATTTTTGTTTGGCCGGCGTTTTATTGTTGGTGCTGCTACATGAGCATTTTGCTTTTAATGAGCCACATTGTAACGGTGGTCTGCCGCTCCGTTTGCATTTGAATGCCCACCAGCCTACCGTCCCACACAAACGCACGCACACTTAGCACACCTGAAGCACACCTGAGAGGCACTAACACCATCGCACAATTTGCGGGGGCGCGACGCACAATGGGCCGCTATTGTAATTTGAGCTTGTAAATGGTCAAGAGGCTCCACAATGGACAATGTCAGCTGACAGAGATCGGCTGCGACTGCGGGCTTTGGGGGCATTATAATTACAGCTATGTCAGTCAGTTGGCCCGGCTGAGACCCTTTTAACGGTTATTCCAAACGAATTAGTGCGAATTTTTGACAGCCGAGTGATTTTATGACCCCTCTGTTGGTTCCGTTTTTTTTTTAGTTTTGTTTAATGTGTTGATTAGGCTGGGGTTAGCTTTTTGTTTAATACTTTAGTAATAGGTCAAATTTTAAAGTACCTGATGATTTAATTATGATATAAATATAATATAAATATTTGTTTATAAAAAAATAATACCCAATTGTACAAATTAATTTAAAAACTTTCCCATAATTTTAAACTCAGACAAACAAAAGACTTAAGACACGAACCTCATAAAATCTAGGTTGCTTCAATTTGATCTAGAACCATATATAGCAAAGAGAAGAAAGGCTATTACCATATACAGAACCAATTAAAAAACTATCTCTCCAATTAGTTAAACGATCTACCGCCACTCCGTTATGGTATACAGATCCCACAACTAACCCTAGCCTAGATCCCTTCACAAATCACCCACAGAATCCCAGCGGCAATTGATCGGCCAACTATCCTGGGCCCGAAGACAAAAAAATAACTTATTTAACCATCTAACAGGCAACTAAATGTCTGACCCGAGCAATTGACCAGCGAAATGAACTCTAAACTGCATCAACACAACACGAAGCGAGCAACAGCTGCTGCTGATCTGATGGAAATTGAGTTCTTAGCGTTTCCTAGAAAACTCGAACGGAAATTGGGCTTAACCTTTGGCGGCAATCAACTTCCGTTTAAATGTTCGAACACGATGCCGCGGCAAAGGTCAAAACGTTTTGGCCAAAGTCAAGCTGCAAACACTTTCCTCCCGCCTCCTCACGAAGCCCAAAAATGAAAAGAAAAATCAGGTCGTCATTGGTGTTTTCCGCGGGGGTCTGAGGCGGGGCGGACCAATGGATCGCTGGAAAAGCGAATGAAAAATTATTTGATTGCAAAATTTACAACCGCAAGAAAACAACAACAAAATAAGAAAACCGCACGTAGCAGCTTCCACTGGCTCAAAAGACAAAAAAAAAGCTTTGACCAAGACCGAGAAGCCGAAAAAAAGCCTCGGAAACGTGTGGCTTGCATTGAGGTCGCCATCAGTCATTGAAGGTTTGTGATGCTGTGCGGCTGCCACAGACACTCCCCTCGCGGGGCCCCCTCAGTTGGCCACCTCGGATGTGGATGCAACAAATTGTTGGCAGTGAAAAAGAATGAGATGTCGAGTTCGCAGCTTGGTTACTCTATTCTTTACAAAAGTACAAAAGCCTTCTTACATCTAGAAGTAATGATTTGTTGAAAAAAAAGTATTTATAGTAAAAGACTATACAAATTAATTAAAATGTTTTTTATATAACAACCATTTTTAAAAATAACACGTTCGTCTCTATTAAGGGTATTTAGAATACCAAGAACTTGACAAACTAAAACTGGAAACTGGGAAAACTGATGGCAATGGCAGCAGCGGTGGGAAACGTGCTTGGTCTTGGTTCTGAATTCTCAATTCTTGATTCTGGGTCCTCGGTTCCAGTTCTTCATCTCCGCTGGCGATGCGCCTTGGCAGCTGTGCACTTGACCGCACATGTGGCACGTGTGCTGGATGGGATCGGGATGGGGATAGTGGGATAGTGGATGGTGGAGCTGTGTGAATTGTGGCATACCCGTGAACGTGGACCCCTCCTGAATGACTAACTAACCCAAAGACAGACGCGGAGCCAAGCCCATCTGCAGACTGGCCAACAAATAGGCGCACCTTTCCTTCCACTCTAGACGCTATCAAAGATCTTGTTTTCTCAGAGAAAAAATGTGGAGCTTGGAATCCAAATAAGGAAAACTTCTTTTTCAAAAAAAGATAATATTAATTATAAAGGATTTTGAAGTTATTCATATTTTACTTCTACAATATATGTTTATATATATTTTTATATTTCTGATTTCCTAAACAAATTTTCTGACAGTGTACATAGGCATATGGTCCAGAATAACCACTAAGGAGGAGGTGAAAACTTTGGCAAATGGGTGGGCGTGCAGTTGCCTGTCAGCTATGGCCAGCCTGTTGTATATCAAATGAGTTTGTAAATGCTGGATGGCCAAGCTGCAGCTATCTATCTATCAGATGCACTTGAATTATGTTGTTCGAGGTGTAAATTAGGTTTTAAATTAACTACGTTGTTTGGGGAGAGATTTAGTTTAAGCAGACATTGAGAGGAGTTTGGAAAACTTGAACAAGTTCGTTCCACATTACTTTTAGAACTAGTTTAACTCTCAGATAATTCGAATGTATTTGGGGTTTTATTGATAGCTATTTATCTATTTCCTTTTCTGATTAACCATTTAGTAATGGTATTTTACCCATAATAATACCTTAAAAATAAGTAATTGTGTCTTTTGCAAATATAATGGTTAACTTATTATATGTTTAAAAATATTCAACATCTTTCCCCAAAACTAAAATTCTATAAACTGGTTATTTTATACATATTATATTTGATAAAATTCCCAAAATGTAAAATGCCCTAATTGAGTATTGGAATAAACAGGTTATTCGTTCACCAACTTGTTTGTTTACCCTTTTTCTCTACACATTTCCTTCTCTGGCCACATCTGTTTAATCTATCTGTAAACTCTTGTGGCTTTCAGCCACTCAGTTTTATCGTCAGCCACCGCTTAGCCATGAATGAACTTCTGGCACAACAATTTGCTCTGCTGCTCGGCCAGCACTTGACTCGCCTTGGCATAACATAACTTTGGGACCCGTTGTCCCAGTCCCTCCTCGGACTCAGAGTCGGACTCGGACTCCAACTGCCGTTAGCCTCCATGGCTTTCCACTCCCTTTTTGTGGCCAACATGTGTCCGACAACCGAGATGACAAGCTGGCGATAAAGCCCAGTCCCGAAACCCGGACGAAGGCTTGGCGATATTTTTATGACTGAGGCTGTATTTTCAAAGATAAACACACTGAACAAATGCTGTCATGGATGTGCACACTTTATGCACTTGGATATGGGAGAGCCAATCAGAGAGAATCATAAAAATAATTGCAATAAAAATACATTTTTGGCACAAATTAGAATCTAAGACTGTGTCTATTCTCTAAATCTCCAAATTAATTCCAGAAACGCTTCTCACTCACTTCTTTCATATTGAAATGAAGAATGTCATTATTCTTCTTGCATTACCATATAATATATATTTTTTGCCGTGTACTGGGGACCCTCCACACCGATAAACTCCCTGGAGGCCCAGCAACATCTATGCAAATTTGTGTATTTTTTATGATGCTTAACTATTTTTAGTCGGTTTTTTTTCAGCTAGTTTCTTGTTGTTATTTAAATGCGACGCCCGCGATGTATTTTTTTTGTTATGTGTGCTAGTGTGCGTGTCGAGACTCTATTATTATTATTTTTTCGTGAGTTTGTTGTGGTCATCTGAGAGAGCAGCGGCAACAACCACAATGACAACATGTCTGGCAAGTCCCAAAAAGCATTGCCCAGGTCAGCGAACTTTTTTCCTCAGCTCTGGGGCTGCGTGAATAATATTTGCGTAGTTTATTTCGTTTGTAGTTGTATTCCCATTGTTGTGCAGCTAAATGTGTAAATTAAACATAAGATTTTTAGCCAGGGAGACTCCTTAGCGGGTCCGCATTGGTTTAAAAATATATCTGAATTCATACATATATATTTGCCAAATTATTTGATCATCTTTAGTTTGTGGGTAATGATCAGCTAATGGCTAAAGTTGATTGGGCAGTTTAACACCGGGATCTGATGGTGATTGCTAAGACTGTAAGATTTAGGCAATTGTTTGTCTATTTTAAATGTTATTAAATATATAATTATTTAAATTATAATTAACTGATTCAAAAGGTGGGATACAAGTTAGTTAATAATTAGTTTTAAAAGGCTAAGCTAATATTTGAAATATATTTCATTATGACATTATTTCATTTATTTATGTTTATTTTTTTTTTTTTCAAAAAAATAAAACCCCAAAAATTTCATTTCCAATTAAGAATTTCTCAATTTCCCCGAATTAGTCCATCAAATTAAAGTGATACCATAATTAACTGAAAGCTCATGGCTTATATGCCCAGCTCAAGAACTTAATTTCGTTTCATCTTTTGTAATTGATATGTTATGCTCACCGCCCCATCTTCTATCTTCATGAACAAAGCAAAAAAAAAAAAAAAAACTGCTTAACGCGCCCAGCACACCTCTTAATTAAAGATCGAATCGGAGCCGATTGTGAGCTCAATTTTGAAATTCAATTAAAAACGAAAGAAGAAAATCAGACAATGTGAGAGAAAGATATATATAAATAAAAAAGAAATACAACAAAAATCTTTAACCCAAAATGCAACTTAATGCTTAGCGAATTTGTTACGCTCATTGACGCTGCCAGGCAGTTGAAAGAGTTGATGTTGGTGTTGATGTTGCTGCTGTTGCTGCTGTTGCTCTTGATTTTTCTGTTGGGCCTATTTCATATACCATCTCGCTGTGGCTTACACAGAGACAAAAACTTTGTATTACCAAAGAACATAGTTTATTATAAATTATCCCAATACTAAGATACTAAGATACTTGTTAAATTTTATGCTTAATTTTAAGCAGCAAACTAAATTTGGTTCTACTTTTAATATATCTTTTTTAATAATTGTAATTTTTGTAAGATCCGATTGCCTACATTTTATATTTAAAATTATTCTTGGGAAAAAACGTTCTTGAAAATATTATAATAAACGTTTATGAAACTATTATTAAATTAAATTATATTATAATTATTTAAATTTTTATTTTAGGTATTAAATTATTTTTAAATGAACTTCAAAATTGATCTGTTATAAGACCTACATTTCTTGGTAAAATGATACCATGATAACTGAACTTTTTTATATAAATAATTAGTGCATTACATTGACAGTATATCTTTATTATTTATAAAAATACTTTTAAGTAAACCCTCTTGTTAAAACATTCCATTACTCTTATTTCAGTGTACCCCTTGCTTGTATCTGTATCTCTATCTCTCCCACTTTGCTTTGTTTTTGGGGGAACTGCCGCTTGCCGAATGAGTAAGCGTAATTTTGCGTCATCTAACGGTACAAACAGCCGCTACTGTTGTTGTTGCCATTGTAGCTGGAGCTTTTTAATTTTTTTTTTTTTTTTTTTGGTCTGCCATTGCCATTCCATTCTTAACGCGCCGATTGTTGTTGTATTTTAGACCATTTTTGTCAGACAAACAAACGGTTTTATGATTTATTTTTAGCCCAACCAACGGCTTGGCAACAGTAGCCGCCCCTCCCCCAAGGCCCCCTTCTTCCCCCTTTACCAAAAATATAAAAAACATTTAAGTGCTAGCTGTAAAGCGACAGAGAAAGGAGAGGAGGGAACAAAAAGTCTTTACTTCCGACTGCAGTTGGGAAGTTCGTTTTGAGGTCGGCCCACAGAGGCTTAATTGTTTTGGAATTATTCTATTTTCAAGTCATATTTTTATGTCTTTCTGATGCACGTTGCGTATACGTCATGTGGGAAGATCTGGCTTAAGGGCTGGCGACGAGTTTTAAATTTTAGAAGCTGATTGAGCATTTTGAAGATTAAAAACGATAACTGGAAATACCATTTTAAAAAGATAAAAATCGGGATTAGGCAAGCAAAGGGAACTTTTATTATAAAATTTATAATTTGAGATATATATCATGGGAGAATGTAGGTATTTTTCTTTTGTTACAATTGCCTGATATTTTAGCTTTTAATAAGAAAGTAAAAATACAACAATTCTAAATATTGTATTATTTTAATTATACTCCGTTAGTATTACTTTTATAAAACTGCAAAATTCAAAACGTAACAAAATATTAAATAAAAAATGACAATGGATTTTAATATTTTTCTTTCTATTACTATTACTATTATTTTTATTAAAAAGATGACAAAAGATTCTAGATCTTTCAGGAAATTCAGGAAGTTTAAAAATTAAATATTCAGAAGCTTACATTATTATTATTACTTTTATAATATATGTTGATGTGTCTCTCTACCAAATCATTTAAATAAACTTATGCCAAATATAATTCCCATGACTCACAATCGCAGATCAAGTTCCTAAGCTAATTGTATAGTTTTAATTGGGTTAGGGAATTGGACAAAATAAAACGAAGGTAAAGCTGGCTAGACCAGCGAGAACTTTTTCTGCAATCGTTTCTTTAACTCAGCAACGAATTCCATTCCCGTCTCTAATTAGCATTGAATCCACCTAGAGATGCCTTGTCACTGCCCATTAGTGGCATGTGAATTTTACAAATGTCATAAGTAGAGCCCTAAGGAGACGCCCCTCCCCAGAGAATCCCCTTGCCCCATCCCACCTGTCTACCGTCAATAGGCCGTCTATTTGTATTTCATAACAGGTGAGTAATATGCGAACGGATCGGAAACGATTTCGGTCAATGACTCTTGCCTGATTTGTTTATAAGCAAGAATTGAGAATATTCTTCTTATTAGCGCGGCCGTTGACTTGAGGAATTTCGGTTTGTTTGGTTTTTTGGCTGGATTTGGGTATGGATATTGGGCTAGGAGACTCATTCATTACTTACTTTTGCGAAATTGCAGCTTCAGCTAATGGACATTTTGAAAGAATTCCACAAAAATGTAGCTAATATTGTGTCCGATTTTATTTTTGCTGTTCGCTTTTGTTTGCGATAATCCTTGTTGAGTTTATTGTTTAATGAAATAATCCTTTCGGGGGTGTAATTTAAAAATCCTTTAATATTTTGCGTTTTTAATGTTAGTCTTGGATGGGTTATTTTTTGTAGTAAGTGAAATATATAAAAAGCCAACGCCAAGCAAATAGACCATTAACATTTCCATTTTAAATAATTTAATTTTAATTGCCTTAAAAAATGTGGCACAGTAAAACCAAACACCAAAAAAAGAAAAATTAAAATGCAGCAACTTAAAAGCAAACTAAAAATGCGGGTAAAAACAACGAAAATGTGGTAAATAACAAAATAAAAAGTAATATTTTTGTATACTCACAAAAACAATGGGAGGAAGACATAAAATTATGCTTAAAATAATGAACAGGGAGTAGTACGAGTAGATTGTTTGTATTATGTGGGATATATAGATCGTGGATGATAGTTCCGTGGTGGATAAGAGGTTTAATTTATATCGATTTCCAATAATTTTGGGTTTGTCTTCGCTTGTTTTATGTACAATGGGACAATAACAGATTTTCGTGCTGTTCTTTGATTTATTTTAAAATATTTACAACAGCTTTTTTGGGAGTATTGAGCATGTGGTTTATTTTATTTATTGATTTCTTGAATTTTTGTATTTCTTTTGAATTTTAACTTTTTTGTGTTTTGCGTATTTCCGTTGCTGTTGTTGTTTTGTATTGCACTGTTTATTTCTTTTACACTTTTAGCACTTTTGGTATTTGTATTTCAATTGTAATGTATTCGACAATTTCTTCAACTTTTTGTCAACCATTTTCACAATTTTTTGACCGCATTTTAACCATAGTAAAATTTGTTGTTGTTGTGGTGGTGGTGGTTCACTTATTTTTTTTTCTATTTTGTTTGCTTTCTTTTTATTTTTGTATTTTTGCTGTGGGCTTGTTCTAATTTCTGCTGCTTGCTTTTCGATTATTGCCACTTCACATGTTCGCCAGTATCTGAGAGTGTAAGCGTGTGTGTGGGATGAAGAGGAAGATATCCACGTCCACAATCGAACCGAACCGAAGAAACGGGCACGCGAAAAAACGCAGAACACGGAGAATCGCACAAATCCGAAGACGTCAACGGTAGAAAGCCAACTGTGCGCAGGCGCAACACGAAAAGAAATTTCCGAGCCAAGAAGTTCAACGGCGACGGCGACGTCGACGCAGGCAGCGGCGCAGCAACGGGGGCGAAGATACAAAAAAAGATACAAATCACGTTCGGCGAGCGCAGAGAGCAGCGCAACCAGATATCGAGCAACATGTTCGAGAGCCAACATGTTGCGGCAGGTGGTCGAGGTCAGTTTGAGATGTCAGTTCAAAGTCAGGGCTAAGTTTGTTTATGTTGCTGAAACTTGTACAGATAAAATAAAGCTGACGAGATTTTTGAAACATTATTCATCGAAAAATTGTTCTTTCTAAAGATTACTTTGAAATTAACATATTTAAAAATGGATATGATTAGGACGTTTTTTGCAAACATCACTAAACTGTCCAGTTTTAAATTTAAGTTTCATTAAAAATAAAATATGAAGGTTAAATATAGGACAAAGCTCGGATCTTTTGGTATAATAATTTTTAATGATTTAACAATACACTTTTATTAGCTGTAAATACCCTATCAATAAACTTTACATTAAAAATAAAATAATAAAATGTATACCTCCATATTTATTTTGATTTAAACATATATATATTTTTTTAATTTGCCTAAGCCTTAGTTAAAAAATCACAATCATACACTGTTCGATGCTCGACTGGCTCTCTTTCTCTCTCTGTTCATTTCTCCATCTCTCGTTCTATCTCTCTTCTGCGCGGTCGCATACAACTTGACCTACTTAACAAAAATTTAAACATTTTTTCCTGTTATTCCGCCTTGTAAACATGTTGCCAGCGATTTACAGTTCGCCGGGGCCCCGCAATTCTGCTAGCAACATGTTGCTGGTGGGTTCGGTTGTTGAGATTTTTGGAATCCCTGCGGCTCTGTTGTAGTTGTTGCATTTCCTCTTTGGCACTTGTTGCTATTGTTGTTGTTGTTGTTTTGCCTGATTGTTGTTATTGCTGCTGATGCCGCCGCTGCTGCTGTTGCTAACATTGTTGTTGTTTACTTGCAGCAGCGCCTGTGCAGTTAACGGTATCGCTTCGAAAATGAAAGCTCCGAGCAGCGCTCACAGGTTGCCGTGTTTTTTGTGTGAATTTTTGTGTTTTTGCTCACGACTTTTTGCTGATTTTTTCGTTAATTCGATACCCTCACGATGGGTATTACAATAGAGGCTAAAGTTGACCTTGTTAGGTATTTATTTGCTAAGGATAAATGTTCATAAATGGATTTTTTCTGCCTACCCAAATGCTATCAATGGTGCACATATGTAATAATAATATTTTCTACATTCCCATCGGGTTTTTATTATCATTAAAATACAAACAGTGGTTTTTAAATGTTAAAGATATTTAATTATGAATTAATTGAATTGAAATATATATATATATATATATACATATATATAACCTTTGTTAACTTTTTAGTTTATAACTATTAGTTAGCATTAAATAAATAAATAAATAAATAAATATATATAGATACTCTCTAACATGTGAGTTCGTTTCTCTTACTAGCTACATTTTATAGGGTACTCACCCCATCGGTCTCCAAGGCTTACAATATCGTATGGAGGTTAGTATCAGTGTTGGCTGGCACTGGCATTAGCATAAACAAGAGCCGCCTCATCACCCAGTGTTGACCAAATGCAACTGCGTCACTGTGATATTGGTCGGGTACTTTCCCCGTCGCCTCCGCCGTGTCCGTCTGGATTGCTGGTCATGTTTATGCCTCATGATTTGTTTTCATCTGCGGCGGCGGCGGCATCTTCTTTCCCTCTGCCTGATTTTTTTCAATGGAATTAACTTGCGTTTTTTATTTCGTAAAAGTATTTTATGTCCATGTTGTTCATTTTTTTTTTTTTTGCATATCAAATATTTTGTTTTTCTTTGCGTGCGTGACTCATGATAGTTAATAAAAATTTTATTTTGGGATTATCTTGAACTTTGTCACCTACTTGGAAGCCTAGGGAGGGGTTTCATTGCCAAGTTTGTTGCCTAAGTCTTTTGTTTGGCTCAATGGCAGGTGGTTTTCATGATTAACAATGGCGAGTAGAGGCATGGCAATACGTGTGATGGGTTCTTGAAATATGTTTGGATAATTTTGCAGTAATTAAATGCAAGAATATAAAATATTAAGCATAATTTATGAAAATAAAATTGTTGACCTATTGTTTTCTTAGGTTTTGATTGATATTTACTTAAACTTTTACAATTTACATCTAACATTCTTTGATTAACATTTACTTTTTTCATTAAGAAATAAGCAGACTTAAAATGTTTTTAAAACATATATATATTTTAGCTTTTAATTTAAATATCATGAAGTTGATACCATAAATCATAATCCCTTTTTAATGCCCATAATTCTGTCCTAATTTCCTTACATATACTGACCATTTTTGGCTCTAAATAATTGTAATATCAATCAAATGTCTGACGCAGAACCAAATGAGTTTCGGTAATTGCTTGGCGTAGAACAAAACGAAATTCAATTAATGTTCTTGCCCCTTTTCAGAAAAATCAACCATTGCCCCCAGCACCCCAAGCTCCCGCCAAGTTTCAAGTTCCAAGATCAATACCAATGCCGAGACAAGAGGCTGGATTTCGGGCCAAGGGAAAAATACAGTTAGACAAATTCTATGCACGTCAAATGTCAATCTTCTACTACAGCAACAGCAGCAACAACGATAGGGAATCAATCTTGGCATTAAAGAAGTTTCGGCAAAAGTTGTGAAGAGCGCATACAAAACTAATTGAACTTGGACAGCGTGACACTTCACCAAAAAAAAAAAAAGAGGGGAACCAAACCAAGCTAAACCGAACAATATAGGAAAGTGCCTCTGGAGTCAAGCCATCAGTCAAGGCATTTTGTTCCAAGCAAATAAAGGCAAGCAATCAAATTCAAACGCCACAAGAGTTGGAAAAAAGAGAGAGAACGCGGGCATCGGGGGGATAGGTCAATGGGGCAACGGTAAAAAAGTAAATGAAAATAAGACTCAACCGCACATTGTGTAAATATTGACGCGCGAGGGTCAGGCCCTCAGAACAAGATTTGTGCATTTGTCAGGGGCCAGCCAACAGCTTCAGAGCGGCTCCTCTCCATCTCCATCTCCAGAAAAACACACACATTTGGGTTAGACAAACTCGGGCCCAGCCGAAAATAAATGTGACCGAAACAAAATGAAGACCTTCCGGGGATCTCGGACACACACACACTCTCGCACAATGGGTGGCCTGGCCCTCTCCTGACCGCAAAAGATCTGTAAATTAAGGTGCAAATAACAAATTGCGCAGAAGTCAAAACAATTCGCAACGCCTCCGAGCTGCACCTTTCTATTTGCCCAAAAACAAAACAAAATACGAGCTGCAAATGTGACAGAAACACAGGGGACGTCGACTGATCCTCCCGCAAACAAGTGCTCGCGGGGTGGTCGTTGTGGGAGATGTGCCGAACAGGTACGACGATAGGTAGGATTTATATACCGTCTAGTGTCGCAAATTGAATTGTTGGCTGTTTTTCGCTACTGACCAAGTGGCAGTGTCCTGGAGGGTAAATAAAGTAAACATGGCTAAATATTTGCCTTCACTTTCAGTCGAGTTTGTGTCCTCAGTCTTTTGTTTTAATAGGTAAAGCTCTAACTTGTAGTGTGTCTTTTAAGAACTTTAAGCTATTAACTCTTTTTCAAATATTTTATACTTAAATAAAAGGCTTATTTCATTCAATTTTGCTTAACATTTCAAGTATTTTATTTATAAGGAACTAATTCTATAAGTTCCAACCCCTTCAAAGTATATCCAACGATCCACTCTGATCTTTAAAACTAGAACATTTGCCAATACTTTATATATTTCCATATCTAACATCACATCTTGCTCCGATGCTATCCCATCTATTCCCATTTTAAGATCTCTCACATCCTTCTCTCTTCCCCATAACTACTTTTCGATCGCTTGTATCTTTTTGCCAAACCAAAAACTGCGAATTGATGTCAAACGTTGCATAAATTTCGCATCACATCTAACAGCAACAGTAACAACAACAACAACTGGAAGCACAAGCATCAATAATAATAATGCAAATTCGGCATGCATAATTTCGTACTTCTACCACGTTTTTTTTGTCTTCTTTCTTTTTTAAGCCAAGGTGCGGGCGTCAGTTAGCCCAGTTAGAAAGAGGGAGAAGACGGATTCTGAGATGGCGGGGCTGTCGATGCGGAGGCTTATCAACGTTAATAACACGCAAAACGACAACCTAACAAAACAACGAAACGAAAACAAACTAAACAAAAAACAATAAAAGAAAAGAAAAGGAGAGCAAGAACGAGAACAACAAAACGAGGCGGCAATAAAAATGCTAAATAAATGGCCGCATGTGTGAGAGAGGAAGCGGAGAAATGGATCTGGGAGAAATATGAATGTAGTGCAAAGTGTGGGAGGCCAGTCTGGTGGGCGGTGTGCGACGTGCACTAAAAAAAATTACTAAGATCGGGGAGAAGTTTAAATTTCATTTTAAATAAATTAATTTATGAATCTGAAAAGCAGGAAGTTTTATTTTCAAGTTTGTGTCCTAAGTCTTTTGATTTATTTTTGACATTTCATGGTTTTAAGTATATTTATTTTATATATATTTAAGAACAGTTTTAATTAACAACCTTTCTACTTTGTTTTCTGGTGGGTGGCATGTCCTGGTGGGTGGTTGAGTGGGTGGCTGACTACCCAGCTAGGCAAAGGTCAAGACGAAACGCAATTGGCAGCCGGCAAGTTGGCAACACGAACAACGCGGCAACTGCGAAAGCAACACAAACTGGCAACTGCCAACTGGCAGCTTGGCAACCGGAAGTGGGTCAACGAAAACCGGATCCGCATCGTCAAATGCAAACGCAGCTGTGTGTGGAAAGAGATAAACAACAAATGGCAACAGCAATAACGACAGCAACAACAACAACAACAACCAGCGAGCAAACAACACAAACACAAAACAAACAACAGACAATGCAAAATGCAATTGAGATGCAAATGCAAATTGCATTTGCCACATGTTGCAGTTGCTGGCGCTGTTCGTTGTGTGTTGTGTGTGTGTGTGTGCCAGCAACATAAATAAACATGAAAATAATGCACACCATTAACATTGCCAATGGCCCCCAAAATGCAAGGGGGGAGGCGGGCTTGGGAATGACAGTGTCGCCTCAATTCCCCCGACCTTCTCCCCTTGCATTTCGGATAGACAGGCGGACAAAAGGCCATGTGTCTGCCGGAGTGTCATGGGCATGGCTTTGGCTGACTTCGCTCTTGACAAACTCCCTGCTGCATCTAATGAAGTTCCATTCGGTCGACTGGAGTCCACAGAGGCAGCGGAGGAAAATGCGAAAAATGGGTAGAGATAGGGACGCTCAATTGGTTGCAAGAACCACACATATTTTCATCTATTATATGGCTGATGGAGTTTTCGGAAAGGTTCTTTGTTGGCGAAAGGAAAATAATTAATTATCAGACTTTTGAACATAGTTATTTGTTAAACTGAAGTCTTAAAAATAATAAGAAATATTTGCAGGTAAATAAATTTAAGTTGTGTTTATTAGTTTTTAATTTATAGAAATTGTTTTAAATATACGAATAACTGTTAAATAAATATGCCAGAGATATACCATTCCTCTTATTTACTGAACTTGATTTTTTATTTATTTTATCCGCAAGGGCCAATCTAGATTCGCTTTACTCTTGTCCATTGAAATGCCTTATTTATGGCCACTTGATTTTGGGGGAAAAGACCTCTGAATGCGTGAGAGAAAAGTTACGTTTCTTGTATACAAGCATAAACATATGTATACGATTCTTTATTGATTGCGATTTGCTAAAGAAATTTATTGCATTCAAAGGAGACTGGTTCTGAAAAGAAGCGATTACACAGAGATTGTAAAGAGGTAGTAAAGGATTTTTTATTGAGCATAAAAGTATTCAAACCCCATTGAAAATAGTTTCCAAAAGTTAAAGTCAAAGTTAATGTGTTATATAATGTAGAGAAAAGGTTTTAATATATTTAACTAGTATATTTGATTATTATTTAAAAGTAAATTAATCTCTATTTTAAAGGAAAGATGTTAACCAAAACCCCACATTTATTTTGTTTTTATTTATATATTTATTTTCCTTAAGATTGATGGAAATATTTCAAGTTTTTCGGTATCATAAGTCACCTCATTGAAGCATACAATATTACAATGATATTTCTCCCTCTGTACAGATACGCAAAGACTCAGGCAACGAGCTTTGCTGGTTGATATAACTGGAAAAGGGCAGTCAAGCTTAAAGAACGGCGGCAGTGGCAGCAGCAGCAGTACCGGCAACTGGCAGCAACAACAATCATAACGGCAAGCTGGGTCCCAAAAAGTAGATGATGGGACGCAGCGCATCATTTTGTCTAACGGTTAATGGCCATTGGAGCTTAAGGAGCAGCCGCTAAAACGGCAACGGAACCTTTTTCACTTTTCACCGCCATCCACGAGATACAAATGGGCATCTGCACCTGCAGCGCCGTCCGCTGACCGCTATCCGGTGCAGTTGGACAAAATCCGAATGACTGGGCCCAATCCAAAGCCAAAGAATATGCCTCAGAGATATTTTTAATTGAATTTTCCTCTACTTTGTGCAGCGGCGGCGACTTTTTTGGGTTACCGTTTAAGCCGCTCAACTGCTTAATTGTCATCAGATTTGGGCGCTTTATATTTTTGGCTGAAAAGCCGTCTGTGTGCCCGTTCCCGTTGTGGCAAGCCCGGGCGTAGCGAATTAATCAATTTGCAGCGGATCGCCTGACTGGCAGTGACTTTTTTTCTCTTCTTCTGGCCTCAAGTGCATCCATTACACGCGGGTATCTCGTTGCTCTCATTTGGCTTATTCTCTTTTTTTTAGTTTTATTTGGCATTTTGCATATCGGCGGGTGTCGTTTGTGTCTCTTTCCGTGTCACTTTGCAATCAGTTTGTCATTAAATTGAACGTCAACTTGGCAATGTATCTGACAGATACTCAGCCTGAGATAGTTGTGTGCGGGAAAAAGAAATTCTGCGCCAGCTGCTGCAGCTCCTCCGGTAGCCTAGATGGAAATGATAGCTTCTGAAAAGGCAGCAGTAGCAATTGGCTACAAAGTAATCCATAATTCAGTTGGAAAAATGTATTTATCTCATTTTTTTCTAGATTTTGGGTTCTTCTAATATTTATTATTATTTAAATTAATTAGTTCTTATAAGAATTAATAATAAATTACAGGGTTTTATTAATTTAAAAAGGTCTGTAAATTGCCAGAGAAATTTTCATATTTCCCTTCAGAAAGATTAAGGCTCGAACTGAACTTTAGCTTGCCTTTCTTTCATCAGTCTCTCAAAAGCCTCTGCTGCCAGCCCTCCCGCCTCGAATCTTTTCGAATTCTCATTTATTTTTTGCATTATGTTGCATATGTCACGGCTGTCAAACGCCAGAAAAGCGCTGAAGAGGAAGCAGCCAACCAAGATGAACTCGACTCGAATTTTTCACCGCTCACCTTTAACCAATGGGAACACTACTATAACAGCAGAAATCTTTGCCAAAATTTAACGCCTGTCAGGGAGTTGTCAAAAATTAAAAAAAAAAAAAAATATTGGGGAATGAGCCGCAAAGAAAATGGTGAAAAGGAAGAGAAGAATGCAACGTATTATTGGCCGCTTGGCGGTGCCACACAAAATTAACCCAATTATGAGAGGCGCAACATAATCAAAGCGGACAAAGGATGCCATCGTATCCTGCTTATATTCAGCTCCAATGTCCTACCCTTTTCTACACAGAGAAAATATTATTTCTTTTGTTTTTAAAACATTTATATAATTTTTAGTAAGTTTAAGTTGGCATCTTATTATAGCTAAAAAATCATTGAATATTGACAATTTATATGATAAAAAATCTATCAAAGTTCAAGTCAGAGAAGAAGCTTAATCAATATCGGTATACCAGCTTTTTCAAAGGGTTTTATATGAACATGAGATACTAATGAGGAAAAAGCTGATTCCTTTTGCAACAGCATCCAAACCTTCATAAAAAGCTTGGCTTATTTGTTGTGCATCCAAAAATATATTAAACGTCCCACAAGAAAGTATAACAAACGATTTATATATATATTATTTATCGTTTTGTAAAGTCCGCAATTATAGAAAATATTTATTAAGACATTGTGGAATTTATTATTATATTTTATTTATAATTTTTTGCTGTGTTCAATGAGAAGCAAACCGAATTGGGTCACGTGCTTGGGATCTGACATTCGATTGTTGTTGCGCCGCACCGCTCGTGATCCAATGAGGCAGCCGGAGGCTGGGAGTGCGTAAGGTAGGGTGACCACACCGCACCACTCACATCCCCCCATCCCCATTTCCCCTTCCGTGGGACAAGTGCAGTGCGTTCGTCTTCGTCGGTCTTCTGTGTCTTCTGTTCTTCGCGTCGCGCCCATAAATTAAATGCACAAACAAGTTTCGCATCGCATTTGGAAGATAAACTGAAAAAAGGGGGACAACAGCCACAGCAATGGACAGACGGACGGGCTGGGGTGGGATGGAGGTGGAGGCAGGCGGTAAGGCAGTTGCTTTCGCATATAATTCAGCTTTGGGCTACATAATTAATTCCGCCAAGCGGCTGCGGCGGCGTCCAAAAGGAGGTGGTGGCGGCGGCTCTCTGGGGTGGGGGTACCAGAAGGTACGTGATATGGGCCAACAGGTTTCGGCTCGTATTATTTTTTGGTCAGTCGGCGCACTTGTTGCCATCGCGCCCAAAAGCAAAATATATAAAAAAAAAGCAAAGACACAGAATTCATATGCGTCTCGTTTTGTCGTTTCGTGGGTTTTCGGTCAAGTGGGGAGAGGGGAACCAGACCCAAAAACCGAAAAACCAAAAAAAAAAAAAAACAAAAAAAAACCAAAAACCATAGCCGGTCAGCGATTCCACTTGATTTGATTTTGGTATGCACCATGAACCGTTATTCAAAATATTCGAAAAACGTTTTAAGGTACGCCGTCTTCTGGGTGTGAGTGTGCACTGAGAAAAAATAAAGATTTTGCAGTCAAATTAATTATCAAATTTTTTAAATTGCATAAATAAATGTTTTGTAAACAATCAATACAAATTTTTTAAAATCTTTAACCAGTTCAGAGATAAAACACAATATATAATCTTTTGAATATAACCAGATACCATATAACCTATAAAACTTAATCAATTTTTTAAAACTCCAAAATAAATCCTAATTATTACTAAAAATTCTTTGACTTCGAACACTGGTCCCATTCAACTTACTTATATTGATTTAATAATATCTAAGCTGTTAGCTTTATCCGCTTTCAAAGCACCTTAATATTTTATAAGTAAAGTTTCAATTTTTTTTTAATTTATTTGTATGTTAACCAGCCTGTTTTTGTCTGCATTGGTACAGTGGAACCAAATTGGCAACATATCCTGCTTCCTTAAACCGCAAGCACCTAAAATTAGTTTGCCACTTAAATACCAATATTTTTTCATGAATAAGAGCTCACATCGATTGACTGGGCGAACCAAAAGTAATAAATTAAATTGTGAAACAAATGAGCCAGCCAAAATACCTATAATTTAATAATAAAAGTTAATAGATACACAAGATTAACTAATAAAGAAGTTAATATGGCTATAGCTATGGAGTTTTGCAAAGCTTATGGCTTGTTTAATTTATTTATTTAGTATTAGAGTCGAGTTTTACCTGGGGATTAAGTACATCAGATTTTTATCTTATTTTTTATAATTTCCCGAAACATACCAAGTTTTTCTCTTCAACATTCTTTGGTGGCAGACATTGGCTTTTGGGCAGTAATTTTAATTATCCAAATTTTTGGCACATCAGTAAACAGTTCCCCAGAGGGAACTTTATTTCTTATTTCTCTTGTTTTTTTTTGTTTTTATTACATTTTTAAAACTGAAACAGCGGGGGGAATGGCGGCAACGTGGTCGCATTTGCAAAGAAAATGGAAATGGAAAATTGTGCGGGCTCAGACTAGACCAGGCCAAGTGTGGAAACTAGTTAAAGTTGGTATAATAATTGTTATTGTTACTATCGTTGCTGTTGCTGTTGTTGTTGTTGTTGTTGTTGCGGCTTGGCATGGTAATGAGCTGAGCTGAGCAGCCAAGAAACAGAAACAGAGTCTGATTATCGTGAGTAAGCATGATTATGCTTATGAGCAGAGAGTAAAAGTGAAAGAGGCGGAGAGTGTGTGTAAAGAATGCCTTGAGTGTCTGAGTGTTTCGTATGTAGGCCAAGTCTATTATGCGGCCAAGTCTAGAGCGGCTCAACAGACAGTGGAGAAAATATTAAGAAAATTGCTGGAAAAATACTTCAATGTATATCTCAAAGCCCATGAGAAATTGTTTTTAAAGTGGTACATATTCATCTATCGGAAAGATTGTAAATTGTGTTACAGATGAGAACTTTGATATTGGGGTCGGGTTAGAGAAGGCTTAAGGTTTGCAATTTTTTAAACCCATATTTATGATGGATACTCTTAAGCATATAAAGATAG
The DNA here is from genome assembly GCF_030179895.1 of Drosophila kikkawai. Classification (NCBI taxonomy): domain Eukaryota; kingdom Metazoa; phylum Arthropoda; class Insecta; order Diptera; family Drosophilidae; genus Drosophila; species Drosophila kikkawai. Next base: position 27,069,895 of record NC_091731.1, on the reverse strand, counting down.
CAACAACACTTTTGTAAGAGGTAAAGTCATAACAATTCTAAAAATTTTAAGTTAAAGATTGATTATATATAGCTAAACCAAAGTTAAGTTAGTTTCCTTAATTTTAATTAATTTCCTATTTTTGCTAACAATGCAAATGGTCTAAAATTGATATTAACATACTTAAATAATATATTTGTAATATCTAAAAATATTTTAACTACTTTTCAGCTAAGTATTAATTTCCTTTCAGTTGATTTTATCTGTTTTTCCCACCAAAATAAATCATGATTATGGTAAATTCCCCCCAACAAATCACATCCTTTGCTTTCACTTTAAGAAAAACCATACTGGGAATCTCCTCGTGCCAAGAAAAAGTTCCCATCGGTACATAAAATCCGAGTCGCTCGCACTTTGACTTGAACCTGCTGTTTCGACCAGACCTGGGCTCAGACAGAAGACTTCGACTCCGACTTGGACTGGGGCTGACTGGGGGACCCACAAAAAATGTCATTAGCTAACACGAGCTACGTGGAGTGGAGGAGGAGGAGGCATTGTGAGGCGGAGTCTGCAGACTTCCTTGTACAATTTGGTCAAGTTTAGTGACGCATACAGCAGGTCCGGCTCCGGGCACATCGAGTCATTCATGGCAGGTTTACCAGACCCACTCCGCCTCCTACCCCATCCAATCCAATAGTTGTGTCTGGTCTGTGTGTGTGTGCATTGCCAATTATGGTGTCCTCTTTTAGATTCGCTACGTTGCCTGATGCCGTCTCTTTCTCCGTCTCTATCGCTCGCTCTAGCGTTGCTTGTCATATTTGTCTGCATCGCGTTCGTTGCCTGAGTCTTTCGTTTTGGCCCCTCTTCTCTTGGCTCTTCTCTCTCTTTTTTCGTTGCTTTCTGCGTCGTTCGCTTGCCAAGTGGGTCACTTGCGATTTCATGACCGACTTTTCGCCATTGCCTCTTCTTCTTTTCTTCTTCTTCTTATTTCTTTTTTTCTTTTCACATTTCTTTCGTTTCGTTTCCTTTCCTTTCAAGTGGCTAACTTCTGCTTCTTTGTTGTTTTTTTGCTTAAGTTATTTATGATTGGCCAGAGAATTTCTTTCTCTATGCGGCCATTTGTTTACTAAAAGTCTTTGATAGCTTTAAGTAGTTTTTTTATTTTTTGTCAAAGAAATGCAAATTGCAAAAATGTGAGAATAAATAAATTAGCAACTTTAAAAGCATTCCTTTTCTTATCAACCCATTTGAAAGTGACAGTTACAAAGGTCTTATAAATATGGAAGTTATTTATTTTAGGTATTCTTTTGACTAGATTCGCTTGTAAGATAGAATAGGTTTTATATTTTAAATTTATTATCTTTCCTGCTTGTTGATAAGGTAAATTATAGATACAACAAAATGAGAAAGATTTATATGGAAATATACGTCTAGAATACAATTTATAAACTTTTTACAAAGGTAGCTAATAAGAAATATTTATTTAAGGTCAATTTCTTATTCTTCTTTATATAAAAAAGCCAAAAGAAAATCATTTATTCCACTGAAATTATTTTGTATATTTTTTTGAAGAAATTTAATTATTTTATGTAATAATACTTGACTATTTTCTACAAAAAAACTTATAAGTACATGGCCTCATGTAAATGTTTAATATATAATACTTTTTAGGGTTCTCCTGCTTCTTCACATTTTTTTTTTCTTCCATCATTCTGTTGCAGCATTCACGCTTCAATTGCCATAAAGAGGAAGATACATATATAAAGTAATATATCAATTTGACCAATTAGGCTTCCCCTTGGGCCATGACCAATACTCGGTTATTATCCGACAACGTACCTCACCCTTTTCCCCCGTTGTGCGTTTCATACCATGGATGATGCTACGTGATTTACCGTACAAATATAACTCACAATTAAATTTAAACAAAATTATTATCTCAGTGTTTGGCCATAACTGTTCCTTGTACGCCGCACTCCCTCCCTCATTCGTTCTTTCTCCTCTCTTTCTCATCTTTATTGGCCACAAAATTGAATTTAATTGCCGTGTCTCGACTTCGTTTTTTTTTTGGCCTTTTCTTATGACTTTGCTGAAATTGTTGCTCAATTCTATAATTATTTATGCATTCTGTGACTGCAAAAGCGGTTAACATGTCTCGTTAAATCTTTATTGGATATTAAAAGTGGGCCTGGCCGGGCTTTACATTTGAGTTTGAGGAAAGAAAAGAAATGGATTCTGATGTGTGTGTGACAGAATTTTCGGTTATTACAGCTTTTCTCGTTCAGCATTAATGCGATGTTAATGCTTGAAGCACGTAAAAATGGGGTAGTTAATTAAGTAGGGCTTGGGCATTAAAAATGTAAAAATGTACATTGATATGGTTTAAAATAAATATAATAAAATTGTTAAATCTGAAAAGATATGAGATACATTCTGTGAGGGAAGTTTCCTGGCAGATACATTACCCTATACATTTTTAAAACTGATTTTCCTTTACTTAGCTCTACAATCGTTAAAATTAGATGTAAGCCAGCCTAGAAGCTATCAAGCTGAGCTAATAATGCACATAATAAGCGGAATAACAATAACAATAACGAATAATAGCGACAATCAAGAAAGCAAGCAACACGATGGGTAAAAGTAAAGAATCTGTGACAGTCGGCGCTCTAAACGACAATCATCATTTGTGTGCTGTTGTGCTTCAGGTGGTGGAACATCAACGCGGCAATCAAAAACGATTAACAAGATCGCACCACTCCACTCTGCGAAGACCAACCACCGAGAGTAACCACCACTTGCCCCACCAGATGACCCACTTGGCCGGCTTTGACAGATGTATGTCAACTGCAGCAGCAGTCGGAGAATTTTACAAGTTGTTAAGTGTTTTTGATACAAAAACTAGGAACAGCCGCAGCCTCGAACAGCTCCAGCTCGGTCTTGAATTCAGTGATGCGAATAATACAAACAAAAGTAGCTTAATCAAGCGTTAATATATACTTCTTACCTTGGTTTATACCAATAAAAGAGAAATATATAAATAAAAGAAAAGTTAAACCATTAATTTGTTTGAAATTCACAGAAGTTATAGGTAACTCCGGGGAAATATATACAAAATACTATATAAATTTACATTTTATTTCATAAAATACTAGCTAGATCCGTCTTAAAGCTAACCAACTCTACTTTAACTTCAGTTTCCACTCAATAAAGCTGACTAGTATCCGACATGTGCAACAAGTTTAGCAACTGCGGCGATGACTATGCCAACTTGAGCTCCAGCTTCGACTCCGGTTTGAAATCCGGGTGCAGGAGCAACTACAACTGAAATGTAGTGCAACATTTGGCCGCTGGTTTTGTTGGTTTTTGGGGTGTCTGCCCGCTGCCTGGCAAAACCCCATCTCCATTCCCCGCCTGCCCTCCTGCGCTTACGCACTCCCGTTGGCAACCCGTTTGCTGTCAATGGGAGCAAGCCAAGTCAAGACGCGGCCAAGCCAACCATGACTTGGCCAGCCCCCCCAAAAGACAGACAGACTTTCCTGGCGTTCCTAAAGTAGCCAAAAACTAAGTATATATTTGTATATATATTTTTTTAATTACCAATCATAAAGTGCGGCCGCCCAAAATAGTTTTTGGAACAGAACCAAAAGTTTAATAAGCATGACACATGTGCCTCAACCTTAGGCCGGGGACTTGGCTTCAATTACTGTAATACACCCACCTGGTATTACCTTCTTACCTGCTCTTCTTCCTCCTGCCTCTTCCGTATTCATGCTTGGGTGAGAGGAGCTGGAAAGCATAATAATTTTTTGGGGCTTCTTGCTAATTATACTATCTGTGATGTACTAGTTGTTGCGGGCCATATAAAACAGATTTAGGAATAATGTAATTTTAAAATGGATTCTTAAGGCGGAGATGGAAATTTAAATAATCTAGGGAGATATTTTATAAAAAAAAACTAGACTTTTCTGAATAATATATGTCCGAGTATACTTGGATTCTAGGTATCACATTCCCACAAAAGAAGTCTTAATTATGCTAGATAACTCTAAGCCCTGATTATCATAAATTATTTCTTCTAAAACATAATTAATCTGATTAAAATTTACATCATTAAAATATTTATATATTTTTTACGTATGAAAGAAGAGGCTTCTTTCTGAATCTTCCTATTAAAAATTATAAAAAATGTGAAATCCAAAGATTCAGATTCAATATTTGAATTCCCAGCCTTTTGATAAATGCTGCAATAACATTTTAGAAATATTTGCTGGTGTCCTCGATTTCCTTATTCAGTTCTGCCATAACAATTACCCCTTTTCTGTAGCCCCTTCTTGACGCACACACACGCACTTTAAAGACACCAACAATTTAGGGCTCCGTGAGCAAGTTGAACAACTTTCATTTAAGTGCTCACCTTTTTGTGCACTACCCCAAAAAAAAAATACAAAAAAAGTACCAACACAAACAACAAATTCCAATTTAAATGGGGAACTCAAAAAATACAGCAACAAAAAAAGTTTATAACGACGTGATTCTTTTGCATTGTCTGTGAGCTCCCCATTTCGACTGCTTTTGGCCGAAAGTGTGCTCATAATTAGCCCTTTTTGTTGACGTTTTTTTTTATTTTTTTTATATTATTTTTGGGGCCAGAGCGATGCACAAAATTAGCAACTATTACGCTTCTATTATTGCCATTGTTGTTGCTTCTGCTGTGGCTTCCACAGAGAGTGTAATCTTGGCTTTTAGCTGATGTGAAAGTAACAGTTTTCCATCCGTTTGTTTGTCAGCGTTTTTTGGCCTTTCTGAAGCCTGCCATTGAAAAACTCTCCCATTCCGGGGGAATCATAATTGGAGTCATTATACTAAGTACGGATCCAGGCAGATATCTGTTTGCGCAGAAAATATTTACCCAATTTTAATTAAGGCTTCATAGTCGCAGAGATTGTAAGTATACAGAACGTAGATGTATTGTTACTTATATATGTCTTATTTGTACTAAGATTGATAGAAGATTAGGATATTAGAAATAAAATATTATATTATACTTAAAATTCATATGCATTTACCTATTTTATTGTATTTAGTTTAAGATAATATTTAATAATCCACAATTGAAATAATAACCAGGAAGTCGAGAAGAAATATAAGCTTGCTCTTATATTTATATTTTATATTATGAAGTTTAACTTATGTTACCCTCCTGAGTATCATTGACATATAAGCGAAGGCACAAAAAACACAAACAATAGTTTTCCTTTCGGATTTTCATTCACTGAAAATCACTTACGTAACTTCTGTTATTTCCACTTAAGGTGAAGGTTATGAGCCTTCACCACCCACGTGTCCTACGCCTGACATATGTGCCGGTCGTGTGCCGGTACAAAAAAGGGGATAATGGTCGGATCTTTGCCGTCAGACAGATTACGTAAGAATAGAAAAAATGTCCTTTGTCTGGGAATATTATACCAATCGAAGGTCAATTGCTACACAGCCAAAAAAATGTTGTGGCAGAATTCTTTGGTCAAATAGGTATTTGCGTTTCTCTAAGAATATTGATTGTTTCACCATGAAAATCTTATAACAGAAGCCAACTTTAGGACCCTTTAAAACTGGTATTTATATTTTATATATTTCTACTTAATACCAGTAAATATTCTTATCAAAATTATTCAAAATATTACTATATTTACATTGCATTATTATATTTAAATTACATGAACTATAATATAAATTATTTTATTTTTTATGAGAAGTTTTATATCAGATTTTATTTCTTATATAAGATCTTATTTATCCTAAGAAAAAATGGTTTCAACTTATTTATCTTAAAATATAAATTAGAAAATTTCCTATATCTATTTATACCTAAACAAAAAAAATCTGCTGTGTGAATAAGGAGTTTGGTCTTACATCCGTTTGTTTGAACACATATTCCAGAAGGGTTTCCGGCAGTGAAGCAAACTGAGGAAACCAGGATTCGACACGCTGCGGATTAGTCTGGGAAATTGGGTCAATCTCTTGTCACTCTGGGCCATGTCACATGCAAAACATTGCCGCATGATTTACGACTTGGCCGAGGCAAGACCGATTCCGATACCGATCCGCGGTGGACAGTGGTCCGTCCACGGTGACAGCAGCATCAGCAGCAGCAGCAGCATCAACATGAAGAGTAGCTGGCAATGCGGATGCAACATTTGTCGCCGGCTTGTCTTTTGTCATGGCCATAAAACCACGGCCGCTGACTGTTTGCCGTTTTCCACTTAAAGTCCCCGCCATAAAATTGTAAATTTCACCGTTGGCCCGTCCTTTGACATTGTGTTTTGCTCTTACCTGCCTCTGCAACTGCCCCTCACCCGCCAAATGATGCAAAAATGGTACGGATATTTACTTAATGACGTCCTCGCCGAAGAAAGGGTTAAGAATGCTTTTACTATTCCCCTTGAACTATAAAAATGCAGAATTCTTTCTCCGCGTAATGCTGAGCTCATGCGTGAATAAACAAAGGTGAAGTAGTGAAGGAGGCCGAGAGGAGAGGGAAGAAAAGAAACAAAAAATTGGGTCAGGGCACACCTCTTTATAGCCAACGGCTGCTGACGGCACCGCCGAATTGTTGTCCATCTCATATGTATAACTCATAATAAGGAACGCCCACAGCAAACGGAATTTGTTTTTTTACTTCATTATTTTGTTTTTTTTTTCACAAATCGACACTAAAAGTTGCCCACGAGAATGAAAGATTACACAAAGAATTCAAATTTGGCACAAGAATTACGGAATAAGCCAAGAATTATGTTTACCATGGAATCAAGGGAGGAAGCAGCTCAGATGTTTTTATTTTACCCTATCCCTATAACCAGTGTAAAGTCCCAGAAGACAAAAACGTTCGTTTATGATATTGAAAACGATAGTTTTGCGGGCTTCAAGCAGACAAAACGTCCGATCCAGGCTTAAACGATACTAAAGTAAATCACCTCTCATACATATGTTTTGTGGCAGAAAATGCTATAATTTTCAGAATCCGAATAAGATTTCGATTGCGAACCTTTTACGATATCATTATCGGGTCAAATCCTGAGAATTCGCGATACCCGTCCGTTTGAGCGTCCGTTTTTGAGCATTTAGCGAAACTTATCCGGAAAGTCCGATTCATTTTCCGTGTTGTTCTATCCAAAAATAAAAGTAAAAGTACTATTTTTAAAAATCATATATTTTATAAATTAATTTAATTAAAGAATGTATTAATTTGTGCCATGAACTGTCCCATCCATGGCTTCATTTCATTAAAAAGACATTCTCTTTTGTTGTACAAAACAATAAAACAAAGTTAAATACAAATATTGGATACCGTGGGTTCTTTCTTTTGGCCAAAAAAAAAAAAAATAAATAAAGAAAGACAAAAATTTGGTAAAAGAAGAAGCGGAATAAGTAGGGTTGACATATTCAGGTTAAAGAGATGCGACTAAAGCCCACTTTTGATCTCATTTGCTTTGCAAAGAACGGCGGCTAAAACATTCTGATTCACTTTCATGCGCCGAACACCATCTCCGATTGTTCGGGCTAACGAAAAGGCCGTGACAACAAAAATGTTGGCCAGAGAAGGAAATGCAACAACAACAACAAGAACAACAACTATAAAACTGAGGAGCTTGAAAGATTTTATTTGCTTAGCCAACGCTGTGAATATTTAATTTGCGCACTCACACACTCGAATATAAATATATACGAAGAGAGGCTTTAACGACACTGGTGACCCAGATTTTCGGGGCAAGCTTAAGCTTAAAAGCTACAACGCTAATAAGAACAGCAATGCCGCCGCCATTGCCCACACAGACACACTTGAAAAACTCAACAGCAACAAAATAAATAAATATATTCCCAAACGCCAAAAGCATTGTTGTATTCTTTTTTTTTTTTTCTTCCTCTGTGCGTGCCGAGGAAAGATACTCACTAATTAACCCAAAGCCAGAGTCAGAGCCAAAAGAATCAACCAAAAACTCATTTGCAAATTGTGCCCGAAAGAGATGGAGGCTTTAAAGAAAAGAAAGAGGTAGATCAAGATTTGGGGGAGATAGAGAGAGAAAGATTGGAGGTAGCACCCAAATATAAATATACATAAATTATGCCTAGGAAACCCCAAAAAATCACAAAGCTGTAGTTGTGAGTATGCTCAGAAGTTGGCCAAAGACAAATTGTACATATGACATCATATAGGGTGGCCTTATTGTTAGAAGAAAGAACGCAAAGAGATTATAATTTACTGTATAATTTTTACTTTTCTTGGAAATTAATAAATAAAGCTTAACAAGGCCGGATGCTAACAAAAAATATGTTAGGCCAAAGAATAACTAGAATGTTGATTAAATTTGTAGAAATATTAGTACTTTGTTGAACTATGGTATTATAAATCATTAACCCACTTTTTAGCCTTCATTTATTACTTTAAAATTGATTTTATATTTAGAAATATTTATAAATATTTTAACAACTTAAATTATTTATTCAGGTGTTACATATCATGCAGTGTAATTATATAAACTTTTATAAAACCGGTAAAACTTGAAGATTTTTAATTGAAAATAATATTTTAATATTTATAATAAGGCTAACATAGATTTTTTTATATTAGACAATATGATAATTTTATTATCTTTATTTAAATAATATAGAATAGTTTTATAATATTTAATTTAACCTTATTTTTCATCATACAAATCCTTTGATAAAGGCAATTTTTAGCTTTTGCTTCTTTTTAATTTTTAAAATCGAAATTTCGCTTAAATGACTCAACGTGGGTAAAACCCTTTGGCACCTGCAATCCCCTTTCTTTTCCTTTCTTCTGGGGCTTTGGATTTCACAAGACACCTTCAGAAATCCCTCACAAGCACACATGCATATTTGGAGCTCATTTATTGTCCAACATTGTTAAGTAACCATGATCATCTGAGTTTTTTTTCTTTAACAACTTTTAATGTTTACATTTGGCGCTTTGGCCCAAATATTCTGAAGCTGACAGCGGTTCCCAACTCCGAACCGATTGGGAGTGGGATGGCGGGTGCTCCGGGCCGTCTCTTTCTGTATATTATTCCTCCTCTTCGCTTGGGTTGAAGTAATCATTGTCATGCAGGCGATTCTGCTTCATTATTTCGCCGGCTGTACCCACGCTTCTTCCCATCTTACCATCTTACCTTCTTCCACTTGATAGCCATCGTAATGAGCTTTAAGTTTGAGGGTTCTGATCATCATCTCATGACGGTTTTTTGGGAACAAGATGAAGATGCTGCTGGCGCATCGCCTTCGTCATTTGTTGGTCACGCTGATGCTGGGGCTTTTGTTTTAAATACTCTTGTGTGAAGATGGGTCCATTGACTAAAGAAAAACTATTGAACATTTTATTTTTTAGATTTTATAACAAATAAAACATAAAATACATTTAAAGCCAGAGTAATCTGTAAAAATAATAATTATAAAATGTAAAAACTTAACAATGAAAAAGTTAAAATATTTATAAAAAATGTTAAAGAAATAAACTTATCTTAAGATTTTCTAAATAAGTTTTCCTTATAGTTGATGACCATTTCCTATAATGTTAGAGCATTTAATCTTCTGCTAGTATCTGCCACCTCAAGAAGTAGGTATTTTCTTTCGATTTCATTGCTTTTTTTTTTGCTTTTGCTTGCTTAACCAATATTTTGCCGGTCGATAATGAAAGGAAAGCAAAACCGGTGGTCAGGGTGCGCGGAATGGAGCCGAGAAGCTGGAACTGGAGATCCCACAAGCCACAAGACCCGAAATACACAACAAAAGCTTATAATCATCAAGAGTGAATCTGCTGGTGAAATGGTCTTGGTTTTTGTTTTTGGTGGCGGTACACACACCGTCAGTCAGTCATGTTTGTGGTTTAGACTTTGCTTTCTTTCGAGGCGGTTTCCATGGGGGGGATTTCATAATATTTGCATTGGTGTGGGCCTTTTTGCTCTTACAGGTGTTTGTGTGACCCACTTTCGGGCGACATCCCAGCTCGATGCCTGAGAAGTTCTGCCCCGACGCAAAAGCCAACAAAAAAACACGCTCTCTGAATGATGCGCGGTGGGCATTTCTCGGAAAGGCTAATATTACACTGGTTAAAAGCCCAATTCATTCGTTGAGGGAGACGTGATGCTCCAGGGTCGAAATAATGAAAAAAAAACAGAATATGAGTTGCAATTATGGCAACCTCGGTACAAATATCAATTTGTAGGAAACAAGAAATATAGATTTAAGCAAAAAATCTTTATTTTTAGTTAATTGGGTAACCAGTATGTTCGTTGATTAGCTGATTATTTTTTAGTTAGATTGTCGATATATGTCGATATGTATGTAAAACTTCCTAGAAATTTCACAAGGTTCTAAAGAGAGTTTAAAGGGAATTCCCGGGTAGAAAAATTAAAGATAAATAGAAATTAAAAATAGTATACATATGTATATGTAAGTGGGATGTACTTATATCTTTTTTTTTTTTGTAACACTATTGCTAATGTTTTATATCCACACTTTATTAAAAATATTAGGTATAAACAAAAAAAAATTAAATCGAATTCTATAAAGTTTTCGGTAAGACAATTCCTAGTATATAAGCAATATTTTCTTTATTATTTTTTTAAATTAAAAATAAATTAAACAACAAACAAATTAACAAATTAGTTAGTAACTTTATTTTAAAGGCGCCCCTATTGGCCATATTGTCTATATTTTGACACTAGATGTCGCTTTAACTTCTTGTAGAATGTAGACTCATGTTTACATGTATTAATTGCACTGGCTTATAAATATATATTTTTTTAATTTATTTATAAAATGGAAAAAATAATTAAAAAAATAAAATGTCTAAGATGGATTTAATTTATTAAATTTTAAAGCTGATTTTACCTTCGAACAGCACTGCTAATTTCTGTTCGTATACATTTTACGCTCCAATTATAGGAATATAACCATACATAATTTTTTGTAACAAAGGTTTCCAAAAATGTAACATTTAAAATTTTTGGTAAATTTAAAATTTTATTTTTAAATATATACATTAATTAGTCTTAATTTGTATCAAAAAAAAAAAGCATATAAAAATGTCTAAGCGTATGACAACTTTATTATTGACCTTGGGTCGCATAAAGTCCATGCTAGTCATGAAAAAGTTCCATCAAAAACATTGATTAGGAATAATAACAGGAACAGAAAAAAGTGCTAAGCGTGGAAGCCATAATATCAGCGTCATCATGGGCTATTCGAGTCGTCGTCTTCCCACTGATAAGCCACTGTCTGGCGAGACGAGCAACTTGAGTTTTTCTTTTTATTTGAGGGTCTGGAACCTGCCAGATGTCAGCTCAGAGAAATTGCTATTAAGTAATTGATTTCCGCTCCCCATAATAATATTTACAGAGCAAACATTACAATGCAAAGGAGTGTTCATAGTTGAGTGGAAGGGAAAATGTTCATGGTATAAAAAACTTTTATATAGTTCTCTTTATATTATGCTTTTTAAATCTAGCTTTTACATTTCTATTTTACAATTATATTTTTTTTTATAAATGTTTTATAGCTTAAAATCTTCTTAAGCTGCTATTAAGTGAGAAATTCTTTAAGATATTTCTGTATTTCCCAGTTTAGTCCTTAGTGGTAGAAAAAACGTGTATAAAAAAGTCATACAGTTTTATGCAAGTTTAAAATTAATAGATTTTAAGTTTTAGTGTTTATTTATAATTTAATAAAATAAATAGTTTTCGTAAAATTCATTCATAATCCAGATATTGCTCCTAAAATATAACTTTATCATTATTGTATGAATAAGCTGTAATTAGCTCTGATGTTTATTTATAAATGACGCAAAATTAGCGTTAAAAAAAACAGCCCCATATTGCTCCACTCGCTCTTTAACGTTCTCTTAACCCCAAACCCTTGGGCTCCCCAAAGAGAGGACGGTGGAGCAACTCGGTATTTCTCGGAGAGACAACCACAGCTGCTCGCTAAATTCGTCGCGTGTTTTGGAAGCAACAATATTCCGATTCAAATGCTCCACAACCCTCGTCCGAGGAGCCCCACCGCATTTTTCGTTGGACGCGAACGCCACATTACTTGTCCGCAAATCAAGGAAAATCAATTCTAACATAGTGCCAAAGTGCGTGCAATAAAAGTGTCAAATTAAGATAACCAAAAGCTAAAAAAATCGCCAAAAACATTGAAATATGGAGCGTATTTTGAGGGGGATAATGCGATACAGAAATACAACGCGCGAGCAAATGGTGAAAGAGTTCCAGAAAGTCCGCGATAATCCAGAGGTGAGCAATCAATAGGTTTTATAGGTCAAGATCTAAGGCAAGCTGTCTGGAATTTGTTGTACATAAATAGACAAAAAAGCATTAGAATTTCGCCTTGTGGGGAGCTATTATTGCATGTGTTTTAATTTTATTATCACATTTTTTTCCAACTTGTCAGTCCGAGAGCTTGGCGCTCTTCCACTTCGCTCTCGCTGTTTGTCGCTCTTTATCTTTCTCTCTAAGTGGCTTTATTTTTGGTAAACAAACAACAAAGGTAAACCGGTTGTCAAACAATCCCCCCACTGCCACCCCCTCGACTTTGCTTAATATTAAATTTTATTTTTATATACTTAAGTGATTGCTTTTCGGTGCTCTTGGACTTCGTGCATTGCACTTTCGCTAATTATTAAATTAATTCGGTTCTAATTGGAAATATGTGAATGGGTTTTTAGCACACCGATACAAAAAACTACTCTAGGTAATAAATCAAAATAATAAACAATTTAGTGGATGTGTAAAAACCGTAAAATGAAAGGAAAACAGTTTATTTAAGGACAGCAAATTGATAATTTTTATGAGAATATATTTGGAAAATTAATGTTTAAAAATATCAATCTATCTCTGATTTTCTGATAGTTTTAACTTGCTCAAACTAGAAGTCTTGAAACTATAACGCCACTTGTCCATTATTTAAGTGGAGAAGGTGGCCACAAGTGACGCATGACTTGTCCATCCATCAATACTTTCAATATTTTTCAATTTCCCGCCTCAAACAGCCTTGAACCGAACCCACTGACACTTTGGCCGCTGGCCAAGTATGTCATAACTTGTGTGTTGGCTATCTGCAGAATATTTTTATGTACACACTAGCCAGTATCTATGTACCGCTAACTCTTGATACGCTTTATCTTTCAGCCGAAGGCCGTGTTCTTCACCTGCATGGACAGTAGAATGATTCCCACCCGGTACACGGACACCCATGTGGGTGACATGTTTGTGGGTAGGTGTATATCGTTTTACTGGTAATCAATATGGCTTTAACATTCCCAACGATTCCCATGATACAATAAGTGCGAAATGCGGGCAACTTGATTCCCCATGCCCAGCACTTCCAGGATGAGTACTTTAGCTGCGAGCCGGCTGCCTTGGAGCTGGGATGCGTGGTCAATGATATCCGGCACATAATCGTTTGCGGGCACAGCGACTGCAAGGCCATGAATCTGCTGTACCAGCTGCGGGATCCAGATTTTGCCTCCAAGGTTGGTTTATTAGGAACCCAGGTTATGGAATATATAATCACTTACCCTTTAATCACCAGCTGAACCGTCGCCTGTCGCCCTTGCGATCCTGGCTGTGCACCCATGCCAACACCAGTTTGGACAAGTTCCAAGAGTGGCGCGACGCCGGCATGAAGGATCCCTTGCTCTTCTCCTCGGAGACGCCGCTGCGTCGCTTTGTGGCCTACATCGATGAGGAGCAAAAGTTCGCCGTCGAGGATAAGCTTTCGCAGATCAACACTCTGCAGCAGATGTCCAATATTGCCTCCTATGGCTTCCTTAAGCCCCGACTGGAGTCCCATGACCTCCACATACACGCCCTGTGGTTCGATATTTACACGGGTGACATCTATTACTTTAGTCGCGGCGCCAAGCGATTCATGGCCGTGGATGAGGACAGCGTGGATCGATTGTCCGAGGAGGTCAGGAGATTCTACTCGTAGGCACAATGTCCGCGGATCAACTAACTGGATTATCTGTGATATGTGGGCCTTATCTACCGTTTACGGCATTTACAAATGACCAATTGTTAGGATTGTTTTGTGTATTTATAAGTGTGTAATTGTTTTTTGTATATAAACTTAAGGCCTACGAAGGTTTCAACTTACAAATCTACGAAAAATCAACGAAGGAGATGGCTATCCATCGCCCACTTGCTAAAAGACCATCTCATAACTCTAACAAGAAGATCTTAAGGATGGGAAATCAGACATGTTGCTATAACGAATTTTATACAAAATATGGAGCTGGATATTGCGAGTCTTGTAGCAAGTGAGCGATTTATACATATATACGTATTTATCATATTTATCATTACGGGAAGCGGTAAGACTTTGGGGGCGCACCACCATGGGGCGCTTCGATGTGTGTGCACAACAACAGACCGAGTTTCATGTCTTTTGAACGGAAAACGGCATTGGTTAAATATACGGAAAACAACGAGCTACTCAGTTCAGTGGTACTTGTGGCCGTGGTGGCTCATGGCACTGTTGTTCGGATTCTCTAGCTCCTCAAAGTACTTTCGCGCATTCCGTATATTCACCAGGGTGGCTTCCGAAGGCAAGGTGGGATCCGACATCACCACCATCACATAGGTGTTGCTGGTAAAGGTATCGATGAAGGCGGCAAAGGCATTATTACGCACCTCCATTGACTGGAACTTGGCGCCCAGCTTGGAGCAGCTCAGCTTGAACTGCTTGATGATGTTGGACACCTTCTCGAAGCGGTGCGAGTCGCGATTCTTCTTGCTCTGGCAATGGGAAATCACCAGGAAGGTGGCCTTTTCGAACAGCAGCACCTCGTCGGCCTCGATAACGTTGGCAAAGTGCGTTACCGAGTTCTCCAGGACAGCCACATTCGGTATGAGCATGGTGACAATGGAAGACCAGGCTCTGTAAATCAGTTAGAGGTTAAATAAAAGTCATTTCCAGGCTATGGAGCACCTACTTGTACAGTGTTTCATCCCAAATGCTGGTGCGGAAACAGGTGACATTGCCGGGCTTCGACAACCGTATGAGATCGTCCTCGCGCACCTTGAACTCGCTCTCGCGATGCTCCTCCGGCACCAGATCCATTTTGTGCACCAAGCAGAAGATCTTGGCCTCCGGCGAGTTCTGCAGCAGGGCCTCCAGGCAGCTCTGGTAGTAGTGGACATCGCGCTCCATCTCCCGGCTCTCCACATCGAACACATAGATGAGCACTTCGACATGACGGAAAATGTTCTCGCGCTGCTGGGCAAAGTACTGTTTCATGAAACCCTCTTGACCGCCACAGTCCCAGAGGTTCAACACCAGGTTGCCCAGGAACTTGACATGCGAGTGCTCCACATCGACTGCGGGCGGGAATCGGAATAGGTTTTGGATCCTGATTATATAGTCATTCTACTCACTTGTTGCTCCAAGGCGTGTCGTATCACGGGCAATATAGTTGGCAAAGATAATGGAACGCATGCTGGTCTTCCCCGACCCGCTCTTCCCCATCAGCAACACCTGGGGGAAAGGCAAATGTGTTGCAAACACGGCTCGGGAGGAGTTTTATTGAATTAAGTTACCTTCTTCTTCATTGTGCTGCTCCCCGTTTAGTAATTCAACAATAAAAACAATAAAAACAAATAGTAGGCTGGGCTAAAATTCGATAACTTTGCAATCGGTGTGACCGTCGATTAATTTGTATTTGTGGTGTGACCATTGGTGTACAACTTTAAAAACCCCAAATACTTTTTTCACACTTTTAATATTTTTGTTATGATTAATTCTTGCGAAATAAACTAATTGCCGCATAAATACACGTTTATTATGAACGATATCAAGCGTTTGAAGGACCAGCAGCGCGAGAAGCACCCCGGATTCGATGGTTACATCGACTGCATGACCCGCTCCCTCTTCACCGGCCTCGCCGCATTCTGTTTGGGTACGTTTTGCTGTCTTTTGTTATTTAAAGAAATTGCATAATAAATTACACAAAATTGCAGGCTTTTCCGGCACCTACTTTGCCCAGAAGATCATACAATCCCGCATTCGCTATCCGGCCAAGTACAATATCCTGGTTTCCTCCCTAGTAGCCACCGGTGTTTCCTATCAAGCCACTTCGACCCGAACGAGATCCTGCCAGGCGGCGTGGATGGCCTTTGAGGACAAGCATTCCGTGCTCAACGAGAAGACCTTTTAGCTTTAGAAAAGTTCTAGTTAATTAGGTTTAGTGATGTCGAGTCTCCGGGCATGGATGCGTCTGGCAAGGAGTCTTCCTCTTCCGCGAACGATGGCAGCAATGCCATGCCGCTTTAAGTACACGCAACACCAAGGGGTTAAGGGTATTCGTAACCGGAAGAGCTTCTATGAGGCACAGATGCAGGCGGGACAGGGAGACGAGGAGGAAGGTGACATGGAGCAGAAGGAACAGGGCTCGCCGGAGCTGACAGACATGCGATTTTTAGATGATCGGTAAGTAAAAGTAAAGCAAGTAAGGGAAATTTGTTATCTTATTGATTTCCCATTCCAGCGCCTACGACGAAGTGGCTGGTGGAGCTATGAGAATCACGCGAGACACAGCCAGCTCCCAGCAAGTGCTCATCCTGCAGCCCTACGTGAAATGGGCAGCCAAACGGCAAAATAGCCCCAACAGCGATGTCCGACCAGAGGATCAGCTGGCCGAAGCCTCCGCCTTGGTTCATTCCCTACCCAATTGGCAGGTGGCCAAGGCTCTCAAGGTACCCCTAGAGAGTCTCGAGAAAAAGACCCTATTCGGCAGCGGAAAGCTGATGGAACTAAAGGCTCTTGTGGCCGATTTGCGACAGGAGCGACATCTAACCTGCCTGTTTGTTAGCAAGGGAACGTTGTCCTTTGCCCAGAAGCGCTTTCTCGAGGCGGAGTTCCGGTTGCCAGTTATGGATCGGTATTCGGTGGTCATTCAAATCCTTAGGTTGCATGCCACCAGTGCAGAGGCAAGGCTTCAGGTAAGAATATTAGGTTTACCTAATTACTTAATCACTTTATTTATAATATATTTCAGGTAGCAATGGCCGAACTTCCCTATATCTGGGCCCAGGCCAAGGATGCCAGTGTTACCCAGACGCGACGGCAGGGATATGCCTTAACCGATTTGCAAAAGGAAATTCTGCGGACCCGTGAGCGAAAGCTGCGCGCCGAACTGGATCGTGTGCGCCGCCAAAGACAATTGCTACGCCAGAAACGCAAGCAGCAGAATTATCCCATTGTGGCGGTGGTGGGATACACCAATGCCGGGAAGACTTCGCTGATAAAGGCTCTAACAGTGGAGGATGCACTGCAGCCCAGAAATCAACTTTTCGCCACTCTAGATGTTACAGCCCATGCGGGCTGTTTGCCCTGCAACCTGGAGGTCATCTACATGGACACCGTAGGCTTTATGTCTGACCTGCCCACTGGATTGTTCGAGTGCTTTGTGGCCACCCTGGAGGATGCTATGCTGGCGGTAAGTTAAATAGGTATTGGATTTTTTAGTAGCTATTCAAAACATCATTCTCTTCCAATAGGACGTAATTGTCCACGTTCAGGACTTGTCGCATCCGTGCCACGCCGCCCAGCGAAGTCATGTGGAAGCCACACTGCGTTCCCTGGCTTTCAATGTGGCTGGCGGAGACTCTACGGCCAGCCAATTGCCTCCGATTATCGATGTGTACAACAAATGTGATTTGGTATCCTCCATACCCGAAGCTGCTTCAGATGCAGCTGCTGTCCACCGTATATCAGCCCGATCTCAGACGGGACTTGAACACCTGCTGGAGGACATTGAACAGCAGATATTGACATCCACCGGGCGAAGAAAGCTGCAGATGCGAGTGCCCAACGGTGGGCCTGAAATGGCCTGGCTTTATAAGAACGCCGCCGTGGTGGAGACCATAGCTGATGAGGAGAATCCAGAGCGTCTGATGATGCACGTGGTGATAAGCCAACGCACCCTGGACCAGTTCAAGCGAGAGTTCCTTCGGTGATCTAATTAGTTTGTTAATGCTTAGGTTTCTGACTAATTTCTTTATTATTGCTCTTGTTCTTTTTCTGGTTTAGTTACTAGCGAGTGTAGTTAGGAATGGTTGTTATTGTTTTCTCTCTTTGATTCTTATATAAATATAAAATTTGCTACCACAAAAATAAAAACGAAAAAGTTGTCTAAAAATATATTTAAACAGAACATTTTTGTATTGCACTTAGCGCTGGCCTTTTTTGTGCTGTGAAAATCGGGTGATCTGATCCCGGAATCAACCATTATTATAAATATCTAAGGGCAAGTCTTGTGGCTCGCCTCGAAACTATACGAATGTACATATATATATTTGTGTGGTGCTGACTCTGTGTGTATTGGCACAATTGAATATCTAAAATAAAAAGCAGCGCCCTTGAACATAAACAACTTAATTATAAAATAAAATGAAGTATAAACTTAACACCGATTTTAAATAAACAAATTCTTAAACCAAAAACAGCTTAAAAGTTAAGTTTAAAAATGAATAATTAAAAATTACAATAAACTAAAATAATTTAAAGAAAATATAATCGTTAAAAGATTTTATAAAATTCAGATTTCTTCAAAATCTTTTCAGCTTTTTCTGTTACAAAATTTTGGAAAATAAAGTTTACAATTTCCCATATTTTTAAGAATATTGTTAATTTCATTATTTTAATTTAATTATATTTTAACCAAATCTTATAAATTGTCATATTTGTTTGTCACTTTAGATGGGTAACATTTCCTTGGCTAAAAATATATAGAATATATATATTTCGATGGGATCTACCAGTTTTTTCTATACAAAAATTTGTTGATCAAAATTTGGTTTTTGAAAGTGCGTTTTTTTTCTCTTTTGTGAATTTCATTTGATTTTCATGGCGTTACCGAACATAAAATATCAGTTTCTGAGGCTTCAGCCCTAGCTCTCTAACGAACAAACACATTATATAGGATGACGATTTTTATTGGCATTAGGGCATAATTTAACTCTGAGCAATATTAAGCAGTTTTATTTAAGAGTATACGAAAAGTGCAGTTCCTAATAATCAAATATTTAAAATTACATAATATTTTTAAAATACATATTTCAATCTAAAAATGCATATGGAATGCCAATGAAATATCAGAGGTTTTTAAATTGATTGTAAAATTGTTTAAAAGTATGAAAAAAAAACTGTTAAAAGTTTTGCCTGCAAGTATATTTTATATTAAGTATTTTCCTTTTTTTAAGAATTTAATTGTAATTAACAAATTTTTTTTTTAGGAATTTAATTTTAATTAAAAACATTTTTTTAAGAATTTAATTTTTATTAAAAACAAATTTTTTTTAAGAATTTAATTTTAATTAAAAAAAATTTTTTTTAAGAATTTAATTTTTATTAAAAACAAAATTTTTTTAATAATATAATTTTAATTAAAAAAATTTGTTTAAGAATTTAAGTTGGTAATGTAAATGTCTGTAAAGACAAAAAATCTAAATATAGATTTTAAATAAATTGAAACTGGATCAACAAGTTACTTAATGAATATTTAAATTATTTATAAATTTAAATTTCAATCTCTTACAAAAAAAATTACTTAAAATGGCTCAAAGTCTACCCAATGCTTTGAATTTGGACTTTGGTTATGCCATAAAATTCGACCCACCCTTATACCAGACACCCCTTACTTAAGCCTATGTGAAGGAATGGGATGATTCGATGAGCCAGCGGAGGAGCTGCTTGAGCGGAGCCACAACCACAATAAAGAACAGAATGCAGATGATGCGACAATTCTTGAGCAGGCCGACAACAAACTGAATGAATTGTATGGAGTATGAAAACCAAATTGTACTACACTGTTTAGGATACAGCTCGGAGTCCAGACTGCGATCAGTGTCCGATCCCCTAGCCGCATCCTCCTCCGTCGGCCTCTTACCATTTGCCAGTTATAATTTGGCTATGTGGAACTGGGCCTGCTGGTTGGCCGCCGTTGAGTATTGGGCGAATGGCATTAACTGGCAATACTCGAGCAGCTGTCGCTCCAGCTCCTCAAGGCACTTTCCAGGGGTTCCGGGGATCTTCAGCTGTCCAGAGTCCCGGCTTTTAAGCAGATAACCCCTTTGTATCAGAGCATAGATGGCAATATTAAGGTTATCTAGCGCCAGGCAATACGGATGAACGTGGAAGGCAGTTCCGCCGGGCTGCTGGAGCAGCTGTTCCACATGCTTCTGGACGCGAACGAGGAGATCTTTGTTGCTGAATTCCAAATCCAAAGGAATCTACAAAAGTATTATTATAAAATATGATAAAAACTAGTCATAAATTGAAATATATTACTCACTTTTCTTAGGGTGACCACCAACTGGTAGTAGAGGCACAGGAATGGTGCCAGGGCGGCCAATATGACATGCGAACACTCGTTGTCCTGCACCCTGATCCTTCCACTCTTCGCCACCTCCACGACCCGTTCGTCGAGGAGCAGCTGTAGATGCGTCTCAAACTCGGCAGCCTCTCGATTCGATTCAATGATGAACTCATGCTGAAACAAGGCATCCATGTTGGTCACATGCGCATGAAGTGCACTCAACGTAGAATCGTATGAGATGTTCGAGAAATCCAGACTCTTCTCCTGACTCCTCTGCTCCTTGAGAGCCGCCAGGAGCAGATAGGCCGGCCTGGCCAGCCAGAACATGCAGGGATTCACGTAGAGCTGAAGGGCCAGCATGGGAACTGCCACCGCCATGGTTTGTGGACAGAGCGCATGAGCCTTTAGACGCTTCACATCGATCCTGTCCGCCAATTGCTTGGCGGCCATCGGTGTGAATTGTAATCGAGCGCTGACAAAATGAAGGATATTCGCGTGTATCTCCACAGCATCAATAATATCGGCCTTAATGCTTCCCGGCCTGGTGCTGACATGTGCTCCCAGCTGCTCAAAGATGCGCTTAAGATGTAGGACACCCCGGGATAGCTCATCAATGTTGACACTTTTTTGGGCATACAATTGACTAGCGTAGTACAGACTCAGCAGATTGAACGTAGTGATCACAATGCGTCGCTGCTGCTGATAGATAATCTCATTGGCCAGCTGCTTCACCAGCTCCACCTCCTGGCGGTTGAGCTTTTGCAGATGCCCGCCCACACCGGCACGCTGCATCCGCTGGGAGCTGTCGTGTCCAAAGAACTCCTTTACGGATATTGGCTCACCAAAGTCCAAAAACATCTTGCCAAATCTCTCATCGATGATCTTAAGGGCCTTGAAGAAGCCCTTCGTGGACTCCTTGGGCTTTGGCACTCCCAGCAGCTCATAGACAAACAGTTGCTCCTCAAGCACTCGCTCGTAAGCCACACTAACTGGCACAATCATCACATCCGGGACTTCGCCGGTAAAATATGGCAGTAATGCCATTGACAAAAGTCCAATCTTTGGCACGAGAGCTTTAAAATTTCGAGACCGTGTGCCCTCGATGAAGAACTCTACGCCAATGTGATAATTGGCCACTAAAGCGTACATGTATTCCCGGAAAATATCCCAGTAAAGTTCGTCGTTGGAGAAGCTGCGACGCATAAAGAAGGCTCCAGTTTTCCTTAGCATGGTGCCCATGCCGAACATGGAATGGAAATCTGTAGGGGATAACATTTGTAATTCAAAGATTAAGCTTTTTTTTTATAATTTTTTCGGTGACTTTATCAACGATTTCGAATTAATTTGAGAAATCAAATTAGTTTTGTGACACATTTCCTCGGAAGTGTGAAATCCATGAACCGAAAAATATTGCTAATTATACTAATTTCATTTCAAACATTCCTAACAAATTTAGGGGGTAATTATCGTTCGGGTAAAAAAGTTAATTAGGCATTGACAATGCGATAAATAACACGCTAACTAATTAAAATTTAAGCACATTTGTAGGCAATACACTTCAATTTTCATATACAAATGTTTATGGCAAACAAATTAGTGCTTACACTTAAAAAAAGAGGCAGCTACACGGCCAATACAGTAGAAAAAATATAATCATAAAACTTCTACAGAAAATAATCACTAAAAAGAAACACAGGAACGACCACAATCATAAATAAATAACCTCTAATCTAATGGCAGAAGGTGGCCTTTGATCTTCTTTCTATAATCATGTTTTCTTTTTAAATTTCAAAGGATTTCTTTAATACATACCCATTCCGGCGGCTATACCGGGTATCTCTATGTCGTAGTAATAACAGATGTACGACATTAGGATAAAGTCCATGTAGCTGCGATGGCTGGGAAGGTAGAGCACCGGACACTTGCCCATATCCTTGCGCACATTCAACATGCTGGCCGAATTCACGTAGAATCCATCGCAGATCCTCTTGCCAATGGCTGTGATGGCGATCCCGCACCACCGAATAATAGCCATATTTCGCTCCAGGCCAATCTCCTCGATGATCGCCTTGGCCTGGCGCTCCAACTGCTTAACCGGCTGACCCGATTCCTTAGCATAATGCTCTAGTATGGATCGCAGTTTTTCACTCTTTAGCACGTGCTGCTTGAGCTTCAGGGGATTAAGGTACTTCTCGAACTCGTAAGCCACCTGGGGATTGAACTCTCTGGTCATGGACGCCTCATTACCCGGCGCTATGATGTTCTTGAAGTTCAGCATATAATCAGCGCCGCTGGGTACATTTTTCTCCTCCTGATCACTGGGTTCACAGCCTGGTCCTCCACCTCCGCCGCCTCCTCCTCCACCGGTTACCGTGACTGGATTCCGCTCCATCTCGTTGAGCTACACCTGGGGAAATGTGAAAAGCAACGTGCGTGGGGCTGTTGAAAATCTTTGGAGGTAACTAAAAATAAAACAGCAACGTCGAGTGCGGTGCCATTTGACGAATCAACTGACAAGCAACCGGCACCACTTAACAGACATGACACACAGACACACAGTGTCATATACCCGCACACACTGGCACACGTTGTTTGCTGAGATATCGCTTGCACTGGGAAAAATATTTACACAGAAATTATCCAACAAAAAAACAACAACACAAAGTCGTTGCCTTCAGATAAATAAATAAGCAAAGGCGGCTTTGGTTTAACGTGTTTCTCATTATTGGAAACTGTTTTTCTTTAAAATACATTTTAATTTAATATTTAATGTAATTATTAATTTTAAAAATATTCTTTTTTGGTCTTAGCCTAAGAACTTTTAAAAGGTTTTTTGACATAAGGCACAAAGTCACACAAAAAGGTTAATTATAAGGCCTGCTTGCCACACGAAATACATTTAGTTTTTTATGATCTACGTTTAGTTAAACTAAATGATATTGCTCTCCTGAATATTTCTTCTAGTGCAAACGAAGATAGTAAATCTACCCGAAGCAGTTTAGGTAATCAACGACCAGTGGCAGCAAGCTACGAGCACTTGGCGGCATTGCGTGTTAAAGGTGAGCACATTGTACTATATACTACTTTATACATTGACTTTAAATTGAAAAACCTCGCATAACTTAAGCCGAGTCTGAAGGCTTGTACAAAGCTCATAGTAGCTGGGGCCGCTCCCCCAAAAATTGCAGCCATTACACCTGAAGCGCTATTTACAAGTGCTTAAAATTGCTCATGCTCATGAAGATGATAGAAAAATGTGTTTTAATACACAAGGAAATTTTTATATTATTTTATTTGAATATTTGAATATTGTGAATAAATTTTTGATAAAAGATCAATGTTTTTCTCCCTTTACGATTAGTTTCTATACTAAACCAATTTCTTTTAATTACATTTAAGATAATTTCTTCCTGTGTATACCATGACCTAGACCTATCTCAAAGATCAGCTCAAGGAGACCAGTTCGTGACACGACACGAGCACATATCTGGTGAACCACAACGGCCAAAAGCCTCGTCGTCACTCATCAGGTGAGGCGCAAGCACACCTGGGACAGGTAAAAGAAAGGCAAAGTAAATAAACATCGGCAAAGCTACCATAGAACCAAACACACCCTCTCACGCACACACACACCAGCTGAAGATAAAGCCGTAGAAAACACCTGATAGCCGCCGATTAGAAGCGGTTAAACTAAACCACGCATGGCAACGGGGAGGGAAATTAAAAATTAATACGAAAATGCAATTTTAGACGACAGTTGCACTGGCTCCCACAAAAAAATTCACACTTAATTCCTGGTAGCAATTCACACATTTGGTCTGGCCATTTAGCCGGCAATTTGCGACGGGGCTTAAAGTTTAAACATATTCATTTTGTTGACAACGCCAGCGAAATAACACATACTATTAACTGGGTAAATGCACTTTTCGACAAAAACTTTCTATTTATACACCTCACTCAGGTCATGCTGACTAATTGGTTACGTATGTCACACACTATGGGAATAATCTATATTTTTTTTCGGCTCAGATAAGACGTTCCTATTACCGAAGCCAATTAAAAAATGAATCACTTTACAGATAGTGCAGCACATGCGATTAGTAATGGGTGGGTTTTAATGGGGGTAGTTGAACTTTGCTTAGAATTACAGGGTATTCGCTAGTTGTTTTACCGGTCAACGCACTGGGGTAAAATTCAATAAGAGCTGCTCTGGCAGGAATTATGAAGTAAACGTTTCTCGCACTGCTCGAGGCCGCCGCTTTTAATGCATTTACTTCACCGCACGAGGCCGACGCTTTGCTTCACAATGTGCAATTTATTTTTGATCTGCTTGACCGAGTTTTAACGTTTTAGCAGCAGCGGCGGCGCGGTTGTTTTGTTTTGTTGACGAAAAAGCAGCTGCGGGTCGATATTAGGGTTGTGGATATCGATACTTTTCAAAGAATGATAATTATATCGATATTTTTTGTTTGCTCAAATATCGATATTGAGATAATTTTTTGTTGATATTTCGCAAAATATTTTTAATATTTCTAAATAAAAATGAAATTTAAAATAAATTTTACCAATATTAATTTTTCACTGCAATCGTTAAATTTTTGTTTTAACATTAAACATAATCACGAATTTAAAGAATAATAAATAAAACTAAAATTAAAATAATACAAGTCATTAATTATTCTTAGATTCAAAGCTCATAAATAATTGTTTAGCAATTCTAATTTACAAATATAATTATTGTTAACTACTCTATCGTATAAAATAATAAAAAAATCATTAATTTTCCTAAGTTTCTATCCCATCCACTTGGGTACCACTGTACTTTCCGCCTTGAAACTGGTTTGGAAAGCTTTCATCGCTCAGCTTTCGCTCTTATCGGGGTGGCAACGTCTTGGTTATATCGCAACTCAGTGGTCGTTGGTCGTCGTCTGGTTTTGTCTCGAATTTGCATTGCGCAAAGTGCAAAACTCAGCGGAAAAATCGAGCAACATCATCATGTCGTTTTGGAGCCACGTACTGGATGCCCTGCTGGCACTGGTCCACATCCTTAGTGACCGACTGCTGGAGTTCACCCTGGGATGGTATTTGGGTCCGTTCAAGCGGGTTCCGGGTCCGCCCAGCCTGGAGCAGCAGGTGTTGCTCAGCAAGAGCGCCGTGGAGTTGGCGCAGCTTATAAGGGAACGCAAGACCCGCAGTTACGACATAGTCAAAGCCTATTGTGAGCGTATCGAAAGCGTCAACAGAGATCTCAACGCCGTGGTCGATGGACCCTTTCCGGAAGCCTTGGATCAGGCACGCGAAATCGACCGGAAGTTGTCCAAAAAGGAGTACAGCGACGAGGACTTCCGGCGCCAGCCATTCCTTGGAGTGCCCTTCAGCACCAAAGATAGTACGGCGGTGGCTGGAAAGCTCCATACGTTGGGTCTTCTATCCCGGAAATCGGAACGATCTGCTACAGATGCCGAGTGCGTGCGGCTGATGAAAGAAAGCGGCGCCATTATCATCGCTACCAGTAATGTCCCCGAGGTGAACAAGTGGATCGAGACCAGGAATATGCTGATTGGTGGCACCAATAATCCCTATGATCTCCGAAGGTCTGTGGGCGGCTCTTCCGGCGGAGAAGCTGCTCTCATTGCCGCCTGTTGCACAGGCTTTGGCCTGGGAACCGACATCGGCGGCTCCATTAGAATTCCCGCCTTCAATTGCGGAGTCTTTGGGCATAAACCCACTGCCGGAGCCGTCAATATGGCCGGATGTACATTCCGGACGGGCAAGGAGAAGGAAACGATGGTGTGTGCCGGACCCATGAGCCGTTTTGGCCGGGATTTACTGCCCATGATGCAGGTTCTCGTAGAACCATCGTTGAAATCGAAGCTGAAGCTGGATGAGCAGGTGGATCTGAAGCGTCTCCGCTACTTCTATGTGGCCTCCAATGGCATGGCGCAGTGCAATCCTGTCAACAGAGAAACGGAGAGAGTTATGTACAAGGTCCGCAAGCATTTCGAGAGTGTCACCGGAAAGGAAGTGCGACATGCAAACATACCCAATACCAAGCTGACCGGCAAGATGTGGCGCTACTGGATGACCCAGGAGCCGGCCAACTTTAATCTGTTGCTGGGAAACGGTGCCGAGCTCAATCCGTTTGTGGAGCTGTTCAAGAAAATCCTGGGACAAAGCGACTACAGCATGGCTGCTATCTACGGGCTGATTGACAGTGTTCTGCCTAAGGAATCGGAGCGATTGATGCGGGAGGCCACCACCAAATGCAAAAGGGTACTGGAGGAGCTGCTTGGTGACGATGGCGTCCTGTTTTACCATAGCTCACCGAGGACAGCACCCTTCCACTTCTACCCGCTGGTCAAGTTCAACGATTTCGCGTACTTCAGCCTCTTCAATGTGCTCCGTTTGCCGGCCACTCAGGTGCCCATGGGTCTGGACTCGAAGGGAGTGCCTCTCGGCATTCAGGTGGTGGCCAATGCGAATAACGATCGGTTGTGCCTGGCTGTGGCCGAGGAACTGGAGCGAACTTTTGGCGGCTGGGTGCCTCCATTTCCACTGAAACACTAGAGACTAATGACAAATGATCAAATTATTGTTAAACTTTTGTAATTTAGGTGTTGGTAACCTCTGGAGACTGTCGCTTGTGGCCTTGTTACAGGGAACTAATAAAATGTTGTACTCTTTTATACTAAATTCTACAGATTTTAATTGTTTTTTGCGTTTTTTTGCAACTTGAAAATGTACAAAAACAGACATCAGCTGTTGCTATAGATGATCTGGCAACCCTTCGACGCTGTATAAGGATGCCAGACTTGATGGTCAGACTTTTAAACTTTGGCGCAAAGTCATATATTTGACGTTTCATAAAAATCGTTTTTTTAACTGTCTAAGATATTTTAAAGGATGTATAACAATATTTTCAATTTCATTAAATTAATTTAACAGGTCCAGATTATTTAATTCTCTTTATATTTTGTCGAAAAGCTGGTATTTTGTAGTAATTACTCGCATACCAAAAATGGCGATCACTACCACCGATAGTTTTGTTTGACGTCAAGTTTTTATCGAAATGCAGATCATCGTTTGTGGCAAGAAGAAGAAAATTTGTTGTGCGTCCTTTAATTGTAAGAAAATGAACGAAAATTGTGTTGTATCTGCTTAAAAAAGTGATGAATAGTGCAATATAGTAGTTTATAGTGAATCAGAAGCTTACGGATATCGGGCATACCTGTGATAGTTGGTGGCAATCGTGCAAAGATCAAAAAATAAGCAGGTACTTTCTGCGTCTAATGGCCAATTGGGATTTGCTTTAACGTGTGCGTTTTCTCTATTTCCCTAGGTATTTATTAGAAATGTGAAATCTTCTTAAGTCTTCCCTTAGCTACTGCCATGTAGCAGGACCTTTGAACTCTGTTGCCCGGGCGGCGGTGATAAATGGATCTGGTGTCAGGAAACACTTAACCCACAAACTTCCAGGAGCCTGGGAATTTAGTTGGGGGTTCGAAGATGTTGTCACGCTGTCAACAATTAATTTGTCCGCACACACACATTCGAACACACACGGGGGCACTCACTTCACACATTGACAAGGGGAGTGGAGAAGTCCCTTTTCTTGGGGATTGCACGGAGTAGGATGTGCAATTTGCGTGTCCACGCCAGTGCCCGTACCCTTCACATCTCTTCGTTCATGCTTAACAACCACCTTTTGTTATTGGTTCCGGTAAGGGGTATTATAATTTTGACCAAAAGTTTGTACCGCAAACTGGTCTATTGATATCTTTCGTAAAATACAACAAAAATGTATCAAATTCATAAAAAATATTGGTATTAGTCTTATAAAATACTAATTAGGTAATTATTTTCCCCGTTTCCTTATATGAAAGTATCCTTTAGTTAAAAAGTTTTTAAAGCTTTAGGAGTAACATTTGATTTTATTTGCATCAACAGTCGAGTAGATCTAGAGTAGATCCTTGTTTCAGTGCCACTTAATTCACTTTATATTTAATTTCAAGCAACCTCAATTGAGCCGAAAAGTTAATTAGCCCGATTAGGTATTACTTGTTTCGATACCAGTGGCATCTATCCTTGCCCATAAATTTGGTGCAACACGGAGGTGGCTTTTCACCCCGCCTCGTCTGGCTTGGCATTTGTCTAATTCGAAGCTCCTCCGCCCCGTCTGGATTCATCTCTTCGCCCGGCTCTGTTCCGCTGACCAAGCGGCAAATATGCCTTAATATTCGGAATGGACCGGCAAAAGTCAAGTGTGGGCGCGTGTGCAATTGTCCAAGTATTCCGACTTTCCTCCCATTGCCTGCTTTTGTTGTTTGTCGCTTCTGTTTATGTCTCCTGCCTTGTTTCGTTTGGTTTCGCTTAGGCTGTGTGTTTCTGTTTTTGAAATATTAACGACGCCCTTTTGCTGTTTTTTTGTGTTGGGCCCCCCCTTTTGCCCCTCATCGTCTCAGTTCATAACTTTGCATTCAAGTGTTTTTGCCTGCATTTAATGTATTTGCTGGGATTATCTTTCCACAATGGATACCACACCCTGCCACGCCACAATATCGTATGTAAATATGGGCATATGCGTGTGGGGAGCTCTATGAGACTTTGTAGGTCTGCTGAAGATGGAGGGGCTATAAAATCGAGGCTATATTTATTCCGAAAATCTGGCGATAACTACAAAATTATACCTGAAATGTTATTTGTTTTAGTGAAACTGAAAATTACTACTTTAAATTTCTGTTTTTATGGAAAGAGCTTGGCAAATAACATCTCTACCAAAGAATCTGCGCTCTAAACTTTCACATTCCTTTACAAAATTCAATGTTATCCTTTTTGGGACTCAAATGTGAAATTATGAACATGAAAGGGGAGAAAATCGTGGCAGATATTCAGTATCCGCGCTCATCCTCGTCAGGCCTTTGACAAATCCGCAAATCCAGCCACTAAACAGCAATTTTTTATGGACTCCGCCGGCCGGCCATCCCAACCAAAGCACATTTGCCTATGCAAACAAACAAAAAAAGTAGTTGGACTTTGTTCTTTTTTTTTCACTGATTATTTGCTGTAGGAAAAACGTCTACATTGTTGGAATTCCTTTTGCAAAAATTGCCACGTGACACAAAGGCGTCTGGAGCACACACAGAGAGAGCGCCTTTTATTGGCCTGACTCCGCCAAATGTGGTTGGGTCGGGTGGGTGGTGGTTCCTGGGGCTCATAGGACTCATAGGGCTCGTGGTGCGCTGCTGGCCCAAACACAATAGGCCCGAAAATGACGTTGCAACAATTAATGTGAACAGTTTTGCAGTCGTCCTCGACGCTGTCGTCGTTGTTTGGACGTGATTTATAACGTGCATAAAATTTGCGGTCCCTGGCAAGCACCTACCCGCCCGAAATGCCACAATGTCAGCCCCCAAAAATTTGTCAAGGGGCATTTTCGGATGGAGCTGCGTTTTCCAAAAGATCTAGTTCAGTTCGTGATTGATTAAGGGGGTCTTCTCATTGGGCAACTTTTTTTTTTCGATTTTTTTTTTTTGTATATTTTTAGAGCTTGGGATGGTATGTATATGTCCCCAAAAGGATTTTTAGAAATTCGAAATACTTTAGAAGATACAGCCTTTTTTGTGAAGCAAGTTCTTCGCAAAATGAGCTTTTTTCAAACTTCAAACGCGTTTATCTCGAAACCACGTTTTTCGAACTGGCGGCCATGATATCTCCAGTTCAACTGAACCGATTTTCATGAAACAAAGTGAAGTCGACGCAGAATTGTCACCATTCTCGGGTGACGGAACAGATTTTTTTTAAAATTTTTTTTTCTATTTTTTTTTTTACACTAAACTACAAAAAAAAAGCCCGAAATCGAAATTTTTTTTTTGAATGGCCGCCATTTTGTTTAAAAAAATTAAAAAAAAAATCTGTTACGTCACCCGAAAATGACATCAATTCTGATTATAACCCCGTTTTTATTTTTCATTTCGGACGCTCTGGAGACCCTGAATCGTGGCCGCCAGGACGACACCTTTTTTTTCGACCACCAAGTTTGAAGTCTCATTACTCTTTGAACAACCCTCGTATCGAGGCAAGAACAACTTTTTTAGTTACTTTGAACATTTTTGAATACAATAAATAAAAAAAGTTTTCAATTATTCTTTGCGTTTTCAAATAAGAATTTTTTTAAAAAGGGTCCAAAAAACGGCTTTTGAATGAGAAGACCCCCTTAACTAAATGAAAGTGAAGTTTATTTTGAAGTAAAGCGGTTTAGTGAAAGAAATATTGTTTGAACAAAATTATTCAATTATTCAATCATTATAAAAGTTTATAATCTATTTTCCCTTTTCAAAAAATCTTCATTTAAAATATCGTAGCTTTGTAT
The DNA here is from genome assembly GCF_030179895.1 of Drosophila kikkawai. Classification (NCBI taxonomy): domain Eukaryota; kingdom Metazoa; phylum Arthropoda; class Insecta; order Diptera; family Drosophilidae; genus Drosophila; species Drosophila kikkawai. The sequence continues at coordinate 27,039,155 of NC_091731.1, read as the reverse complement.
CTTAATTTATTAGTTGTCTTATTTAAAATTCATAATATTTACAATTGAATCCTTAAGGATTTTTCCATATATCATATTTATAACAAGAAAGGAAGCTAACTTCGGCACGCCGAAGTTTGTATACCCTTGCAGATTGGTTTCGATGTTTCATTACATTTTACCCATACTTATTATGTTTACAGTTTGACAGTTACAGTTTTACATTCCCAGTTTTACATTTTCTCTACATCTACCGATCGGTTTATATGGCAGCTATATGATATAGTTGTCCGATTTTTATGAAATTTATACCATAATTCTAGAATAATAAAAAAAGATTATATCTCAGAGTAGATAAACATACGTTGAAAAACAACGAAACTATAATTTTTTTTCCTATTTATTTCTCGACCGTTCCTATGGCAGCTATATCATATAGTCGTCCGATTTTGATAAAATTTTTACCAAAATTCTGAAATAATATAGAATGGCCAAATCTAAAAAATGGTGCAAAAATGTTGAAAAACAGCAAAGTTATAAATTTTTTTCTACAAATATATCGAACATTTGTATGGCAGCTATATGATATAGTCGTCCGATCCGGCCCGTTCCGACATATATAGCAGTGAGAGCATATAGAAGACTATATGCAAAGTTTCATTCAGATAGCTTTAAAACTGAGGGACTAGTTTGCGTAGAAACGGACAGACGGACGGACGGACGGACGGACGGACGGACGGACAGACGGACAGACGGACAGACGGACATAGCTAGATCGACTCGGCTGTTGATACTGATCAAGAATATATATACTTTATAGGGTCGGAAAGGTCTCCTTCACTGCGTTGCAAACTTCTGACTGAAATTATAATACCCTGCAAGGGTATAAAAATATTTATTATTCTAAGTTATTAAGCAATTTAAACCATAACATATAATACCATAATATTTAATTGCATCATTCTTGGTTCCTGAACCAGTCATAGGTTCCCATCCCGAAAAGGACACTCTGTCCAACTCTGGTGCTGGGGCTTTTTGTGGTTTTGGGAGTATCCACTTACCACGCCCCCTTTCGTAATTTATTGATAGTTGCCAGTTTCAGTTTCGCCTCTAATAAGCTGTCCCTTTCCTCAGAGTTCTCGTCCCACTTCATTCCATTGTGTCTGGGGTGCATATTTGAAAACTATTCGCACTGTGTGATAATTTATGTGGCAAATAGAAATTACATAATCGTTTGGCCGTTTATGCAAATTAATTGAAAACTTTTCGCGCAACCCAAACCCTCCTCTGATCTCGTCTGTTGTTGTTTTCTTTTCCAATTTGTATTTTACTCAAATCTTTGTCTGCATTTTCCCGGGCCGTCTGGCATTTGCTGTTTCGTGTTATCCTCTTGTTTTCCCTTTTGGCATTTTGCAGTTGGTGCCATTTTTTCCTTTCCAATTTACAATAAAATTCAATAAGGTGTTGGGCATGGACTTAATGGAGATTGACTGACAGTAACTGGCAAATGTGTTCCGGGGCTTTGTCGTCGTGTTTCGTGTGAGTAATGCAACTTTATGTGTACTATATACATTGGCTTGTATGTGTGTTTTTTTGTTCATTTTTTCGTAAATCTAAGTCTGCCTCTAAGTCGCTTCGATTTGTTTTGAAAAAAATTGTACTAAAATACCTAAGGTTAACATCCAGACATTTGGAAGCCTTGAGTCAGTTGAATATTTAATATTTTCTTCAACAAAAATACTTTATTTACTTCAATGTTGTATCAATTACTTGAATTTAAAGGGACAATTATGATGAATCGGCCCATCGTCGTGTTTATTACCCCAAATTAGACATGCAATCCTTTCTAAAGGTTTCATTGAGCTTGCCTTTTACGTTTATAAGCATTGAAAAAGTATTATTATTGGGACATATTGATATTGCATTTTTTCTCCAATTTTTGATCAATTATTTCCAGTAAATGGGCAAGAGCTGTGATGTATCTAAGGCTCTGTGTGGTCATTAGTTTTACACTCAGTAGTGTCTGCAGCATTTGCTAGTACTTGATTGCATAAATTTGGCTTTTATTAACATACAAAAAGTAGTTATGTTGGAAAAGTTTCATTCAAGTTCGATATCTCATTTTCTTCTTCAATTTTTAGTCAATAATTTGCAGTTAGTTTTGAAAACCATAAAGTTTCAGAGACAGCATCATCTCAGATTTAATCTCTCTGTGGTAATGAGTCCCAATTATGCGTTAATTTGTACATTTAGTTGATTTTTAGCTTTAAAAAGAAAGATCTTATATATTATTTACTGAATTTTTTCTTATAGATATTTAAAAGACTAGTCTTATTATTATTATTTTCTTAACTTTTTCTTCTCTTCTTCATATTTGAATACTTCCTCCCCTGAATGTGCCGTTACTTTCATTACTGCAACTGCTATGGCAACACTGGATGGCAGCAATTTTTAACACGCATACGCACTGTTGCACTTGCATAAAACATAATGTCTCCATTTCAGTATTATCTCTCTGCTGCTGCTCTCTTTTCCTTTTCAAGGGAATGGAGAATTTTTTAATTTTTAAAACTAGCAAATATAACAAATTGCGAGTGCCGAGAGTTGGGGGCGTTGTACTACCACCAAGAAGGACTCTTCTCCATTTTCCGACCCCTGCACAATCAGCAGAAGTCAGCCAGCTATGAACAAAAGTTAAACAGACAAAACAGAGTGCAAAGTGACGGCGGTGGGGTAGAGGCCAGAGGGTGGCGCCAAGCAGTTGACATTTATAAATTTCACACGCAGGGCGCGTGAAATGGCGACGCCATTTTAAAGTTGAAACATTTGCGTAATTAGCAAGTAGTGCAACTTTAGCGCTGGTGGCAACCCTGAAGGTGCAACAGCGCATTAAACCAAGAAAAAAATTATAAAAAAGAAGGAAACCATGGCAGCGTCGCCATGAAAACAAGGCAAGGGAACAACTTTAAGTGCTGGCGCAAATTACGTACGAAGAACTTAATTAAATTGTAACCATTTCTCTGTTTTTTTCCCGTTCTGCCTTTTTTTTTGTATTTTGCTGGCCGTGTTGGCTTTTGGCCAAATGCATGTTTGCAAACTGAAGCGGCTGACAATTAACTAATGTCAGCGGCGCAAAAGTTTTTGGTAAAAGATGCGGGTGACTTCCGCTACTTACGACTCTAGATTCTGTTGTACTTGTTCCGGCATTTAAAAGGAACAAACTAAACATGAACAGTTTTGTATTTTACATAAATATGGGTTTAAGAAAAAGAAGGTTAAAATATTGCATTAGGTTAATGAAATGATAATGTTATTATTCCCTTGGTATTTGCTTTCTTTAAGGTATATCTTCCTGTAGTTTTTCATAGACCCTGACTTTATTGAAACGCTTCATTAATCATTAACTTGGTTGTAATGACATCGTTGGGCAATCCACTGACATCTGTCTGTTATATTGTGCGTAAAGACATACGATAAGCGATTTCTTTTTACCGCCCACAGTCCCGACTGCCCTGACATTTCGGTTAGCCGTAAGTGAGCATTATCAATCGCGAATCGACACCGGTATCGTTGTCACCGTCATGCGAATCATCTCATCGACATAATGGTCGCTGGTCGCTGGCACGTTTGTCGCTTTATGCCGTCTGCTTATGAGCATTATATCTGCATTGTCACCTTGTTGGCCATTTAACACGGATGGGGCGTCCCTTCCTGGATCGTGGGCATGGCTCCCGGCCTCTGGCACCACCCACCCGCCTTCATCCCTCTTATCGCTTTCCCCGTTTCGACTGGTAGGAAGCCGTGTATTCCCTTTGCCAGGGATTTAAGCACATGGCTGTCATCGTTACTGTAACGGCCACACCTCCCATTCTCGACCTTCCTTGTCGTATACAAAAAGTACTTCCTTTTGTTTCGTTTTTTTTTTTGTATATAGATTCACTTTTCGCAGGATTGGAGCAAGAGATTTGCCTCTGTGTGCGATTCAATTAGTGAATGAGAGCACAGTGAGTCCTTTGAGTTGGTATTATTGCTGGAAGACGAGAAAAACTTGGATGAGATTGATAACTATATATTAGGACTCACTTTAAAAGGAGACTTGTTACAATTTTCAAATTTTCAAAAACAATTTATGGTACACTTCTGCGGATAGTTTCTTTATTTACTTAAATAAGATTTCGCAGTATTTATATATTGAAGAAAATACAATTTTTCTACGTGTAGATGAACGGCAATTTCAGCAAAATAAAAAAAGTGAACCAGAAGCAAGCTTCACAGCCATGCTAACGTGCTCGTTTGAGTGGAATCACTTAATGGTTTTATGCGCTTATCATTACCCTCCCAGTGGCGGCGGGCTTGGTTAAACGGATAGCAAATGGCCAGGACCCCTTTTGGAAGGAGACAGACACCCAGTGGGTGGGAGAGACACAGTTGATTCAATCAAATTTGTGTGAGCTTGTTGTTCGCGGACATTTTTATCTGGCGGATGTTTGGCTCGCTGTCAGCGCTAAAAATGTTTGCGCCCCGTCATTGTTTTAATGCGAAACACACGCAAACGCTGGCGTCGAACACAATGCGAATTCTGTGCCTAATGTTTCACTTTTTTTTGGGAGCGTGACGATGGCAAGGTGAAAGGTCACGGGGCGCAGCCCACAAATAAGGAAGTAATATGTCGCCGCCATCATGGCCATCAAATCCAGAAGAGGGTTTGTCCCCCATTGGTTTGGTCCTGGCGTTGGAATTTGTTTGGTGCTGTTGTGTTTAGTTTGCTGGGGTTCCGGTTTTGCATCTGGCTTACTGGTTTTCAATCACAAGGAGAAAAAAATACCCAGCTTTTGTATTTTAAATATCACAAATGTACTTGTTGTGATCACAGTTTCATTGATTTCACGTTGTAGTCTCTCCATATTATATACTTGAAGAGTGATAGTCTGGTCCACCTAAACCCTGGTTTCTGCCACTCATCTTTATCTGCCTTTGCCCTTTTGCCAGCTCCCAGCAACATCCCCCGATTCTTCACTTTTCTTCATTGTTCCGCCCTCCCTTCCTCGGCTTTGTTGCTACTGCTTCTACTGCTGCTGTCATTGGCATTGAACCGCATTTGTTTAAAAGATTGATGACCAACAATTGACTGCAGTCGGTCTCCTTCCTTCCGCCCCCTCTCAGCAGCAGATATGGCCTGCTCCTGATGAGTTGTGCTCAATATTTATGAGCCGTAAATCCGGACAGACACTTGGAGTTTCCCGTGATCGAAGAGAAGAAAGAGCTTTGGGTGTGCGGCCGTGACCTGTAAAAGTTGCAGAATGATTTCATTAATTTAATGTACAACAATGTGACTTGTCACTTGTCAACTTTTTGGTGGAAACTTAACTTTGGGGTAAATCAGTTCATATTAGTCTAATGCCCCGTGGGGCGGAGAAAACTCATTTAGTGCCGGGGAAACTTTGCCGACGACATGTCATTGATTTCATTTCTGCTGCTTGCCCAGGACGAGAGGCGGAAAGGACAAGACTACACGACAGGACAAGGATTTTTAAAAGTGTCTGATGCAGGCAGCGATGCAACATCATGCTTGTCAGCCGCATTTACTCGACATTTAACTTATGCCAAGAGCAGAAGGACGACGGCAAGATGTGCAGTGCTCGAATGGTAAGTAGAAGATAATTTTTGTGGGGAAGTAGGTTGAGCATGGGAAGACAACAGTTTGTGACAGGCCGAGGTTGATTTTAACCTTTTGCCTGTTACACAGGACAGAGTTTCCAGGATGTGGAAACTCTTTATTAACGGAAATAACCCTCAATTTCTTTTTGCTATCAAAAAGGAGAAACAAATTAAAGATGCAGAATCAACCTGAAATGAAACCCCTAAATAACGCAGTCGTCAGCCTTAGCACTACTTTATCACCCAGCGACAGTGTTACCACCCAAGATCCGGGAAGAAGACCCCGAGTAACTTAACCAAAGGACACCACCCAAACCCAAACCCAGACCCAACACCATCCATCCATTCTGCGACAGACATTTACGGCACTTTTCAATAGCAGCCACACTTGTTGTCGCGGGGTGCCAACTTTCCTTTGTATCTATAAAATGTCTTGGGCCCCGTTCTATTCCTGGTTCCTTGGACTTTTATTTCTTATTTCCTCGCCAGCTTGGTGGGAGTTATTAACCCTTAACCACACGTTACCATTTATAACCCCCGGACAAAGTGAGGCGACGAGCTGGAGCGCGTTAAGCTGACAATGGCAACAAATTTTTCCCTTTTTGTCGTCTATTGTGTCCGGGATCTGTTCTCTGCCACCATTCGATTGTGGTTCCTCTTCTTTTTGTCCGTGCGGTTTATCGCTTTTAATTCGTCCTGAGCCGCTGCCTGGATTCGTAAGGGAGCCCAAGTGGATATGGCGGTTACATCTCTTGATACGGTGTAATAATTGGCAGCGAAAATTCGGGATTTTTCAACGGATTTCGTTGTGAATTGAGTTGAATTGTTTGGAAATCTTTGCTTGAGTTTACTTTAATCAATTCAATATTCTCTTTGTATATAATGGTTGCATTTTATCTGTAATATCAGGTCTTTTTGTTTATTTCCTTATCTTAATTAAAAATTATCAGGTGTCTTTAAATTGTCTATAAGTTTGAATTGATTATCAGTTGTCTTTAAATTGTCTATAAGTTTGAATTGATTCTTTGTCTTTGCCCGATAGCGATATTTATTTTGATTAAATATTTCCAATTGACTTAAATTTCGATAGATCGAGTGGGCACTCTAAGAAGTGATAAGGTTTGTGTATAAAAACTAGGCCTTAATCGTGGCCAAACATCATTCGTAAGTCAACTGTGCAGCAATATGAAGGCTATAACGCTTTGTCTTTTGGTCTTGGTTTCGGCCACCTGCGTGCTTACCACTCGGGTACGTTTTCTATACATATATTCACTTTAATAAGCAATTAACATTATAAAATATTAAATTTATAGGCAAACTCGATTGAAACAGGCGAAGAAACCTTTGACTTGGACGATGACTTTGACTTTGAATTCGAACTGAATCAGGTGCTGGACGAATTGGATAATGACAATGACTATATGGATGTAGAGGACTTTGGCTTTATTCGCACTTGCAGGAAAATTCTTCGCAAGGCTCTGAAAACGGTTCGTGGCACAAACTGTATTATCAAGGAGGTAACCAATATTCTGAGCTCCTGTACAACCTATTTGGATGACATTGATGCCTGCGGCACCGCTGTACCCAAGGATGTGGCCAAGATTGTGAAGAATGTCAAGGACATGATCAAGATCTGCAATGATATACTGCATCTGCATTCGAAATTGTGTGCCAAGGATAAGTCCGTGGGGTCGGTCGTCAAGAACTCTTCCAAATGCTTCTGGAAACTCTTCAAGGCCACCATGAAGCTGACCAGGAAGATCAATAAGACTCTCAAGCTGATTGCCAAGTTGCCAGCTGATACTGGCTCCTGCTTCATGAATGCCACCAACAATATCAAGGTCTCGTTCAACTCCTTTCTGCCCAACATCAACGTCTGTATTGAGTCTATGTGAAAACGTTAAATAGATTTTTCATGGGGGATTCCTATAAAAGTTAGAGAATATAACCTCTAAAAGCAACTTTTTAAAAACGATTTGGTTAAGGTTTGGGCGTCATAATACAAGAATTTTAGATACTTACCTAATCAATGTGGTGAGCCTAAACATTTATATACATAAGTTCTCATGTAAGTTGAAGAAGTTTTGAATTATTAAAGGTCTCAAACTGATACAGTTCCTAATACTTGATAGATAATTCGATAGATAGGCACAGGGCCCTTAAGATTTCGCATTTGGGCTGTTTTAGCTGTGGGTTAGTTACTTAGGATGCACAAAACCAGGTGACTTTAGGTCTACGTACACATAAGGAACCGTATTACTGGAGGGTTAACTACATTATGGATGCCGAACGATATCCATTGCGATAAATTTAACAATAATTTTAAACTAAACCTTCTATATGGCTGAGTAAAGAACCACCTTGCTATTAAACCAGGTATTCTGGTACATAACTCATGTATTCCTTGGGTAATTAATGTCTTAAAGCTTTAATAAAAATATGACCCTTTATTTTCGAGTCCGCCATGTGACCATAAAGCATACATTTTCATTACCAATTTACATAGTTCTACTTTGGAAGACTTAAGATAAATCTCAAAATATTTTTTACAGTTTTAAAATTTGAAAAATGCAGACCTCAACGCTCCAACAACTGTCTATACTCTATGAGGATTTGCTCCTCCTGGACCAGCGGCAGATCCAAATAGTCGGGATGATTCTCGGAGAGATCCTCGTTGAATCTCTTGAAGGCAGTATATGTTTCCATCTCCGATTTGGCCTGACTAAGAGCCGTTCGGATGAGGGTTAACTTACTGTCGGACAGGTTGGCAAACGGAGAGGGGTCATTGTTGTTGTTGTTGGTTGTCCTATTTGATCCTGAGGGGGCATGCTCCTCCAGTATTTTTGTCATAGTTCGGATCACACCCAGTAATTCTGTTTTGCTAGCAAAGCTTTTTAACAGAAACTCCACTGCCTTGGAAAACTCGTTGTCTGTGGTTTCCAAAGCAACTCGAGCAGATGTGGACTGAAATCCAAGTTGCAAGAGGGTGGAGAGTAACGATTCATCGACGGCAAGAGTTGACGGCAGATTGGCTCTTAGCTCTTCGGAGTGGTTCTGCAGTAGATCCAGACTGCGATCTATGTTATTCTTGGTTCTCTTCAGGGCTTCCACCACCAGTCGCCGCTCATAGCCCATTTCCATTAGCCTAGAAACACCCCTAGGATCTACCCACCCTCGATTCGAGTTACCTTCTTTCAGCTCCTGGTTAAGTTGACTCACACGCGCCGAGTTACTCCGCTCCTCGCTTATCTTCTCCCTGCGTTCCTGAATAAACTGGATGGCTCTGTCCACATTGCCGGCACAGGATCTCAGTGCTAGCCTGGCCTCCGATTCATCGTAACCCATTTCGACTAGAAGGGAAATGTGGTCGTCGGAGGTCTTCAACTCGGCCAAAGCCTTGCCAGCCTCCTCCAGTCTTTCGTAGGCCTCATCTCGGCGATTCTGGTGAAAGAAGACTACACCTTGCAACAGGCACAGCCTCATGATAAGAGCTCTTTCCGGGCAACTTGATCCCTTGATGGAGTACAATCGATCAAAGTGCTCCCCATAGCTGAGGCGAAAAGTCTTCTCACAGACCTCCAGGCGGCGCTGGGCATCTGGTAATTGGGTGATGTTTTTCAGGCAAAGATAGCACCACACAATGTCCAGGTTAAGCAGGGCATAATTGTCCACCGCTTCCAGGAATTTTGAGTTGCATTGGGAGAACAATTCGTCGGCTTCTAGGAGCAAGAGTAAGGCTTCATCGAACTGTTCCCTTTGAATAGCGGCTCTGCCCTTCTCGTACATGCTCATGGCCATTAGTAGGGCTCGATTCTCGTCTGGCGGCAGGAAAATCTGACGTCCGTTCTGATCCTCCATTTGCATGAACCGGTGATCGGCATCCACAATTACCTCCACATCCGCTCTTATCCGCTGAATACGTTCGTGCAGTTCCTGGCCTAGCACTTGGCTGCCCACCACCACCATGAGTTGCTGGCTGTTCTTCACACCCTGCGCGGCCAGAGTTCGCTGTCCATCGATGATGCGACCTGCCGAAATGCACTTTACATGGCTGGGATCCGGCAATCCCATCTTCTTGGCCACCTCATTTTGCAGCTCCGATCCCGGGGCCCCCAAAGAGCACTTAACCTCTATCATTTGCGCAGTGCCGCCCTTGCTGTCCACACATTTCACATTGAAGGTAGCAAGGCCAGTCTCGGTGAACTCCTTGCGTGCTGCCAATTTCCTCAGAGCGCTGTCCTGCATTTCTGTCAGGGCACACCGGCAGTTGGACACACTTATTCCCAGGTCTCCGCTCAAGTCGCCCGCTAAACGATCCATCTCTGACTCGATGCTGCCCACTCCGTCGAGGTAATACGGCTCCTCCCACAACTTTATATCCCGCTCTCGTAATCTGGCTCGCAACTTGATAAAAGTATTGTCTATCTGGGTCATGGTCTGTCTGTCGGTTTCGATTTCCAGACAATTTTGAATTTTACTACATTGATTTCAGATGAGTTTTGCCCCCCTGGATATAGTAGTGTAGAAATTTCACCCTTCAAAGTGAATATATCCCTAATACGAAACGAGTTTAAGTAGAACAAGTTAAACTAGTTATGAAAAAAGGGAAGGGTACTTTAAAGTCGTTTATCTGTCATGCTTTAAGCCATCGCTACTTAGTCCAATCTATTATGTTTGTCATCTTTCACCATTTTCCATAACTTTTAAGGCTTGACTACCTGTTTATGATATGCAGACCTTCGTCGTAGATACATGTAGTAGCTTCAGTTCTACATTTTTAATGACTCTGCGTTGCAATGAGGAAAATGGTTGTAATAGGATAAAGCCAGACACCAGCAGCGCGAAACTTGATATAGTAATACTACGAAATTATAATAGTATCAGGTAAATTCTTTATTTGGAATTCTTACATTTAAAATTCACTTTATCTGCTTTGTTTTATTATACATGATCGGCTTTGTGAACAAGCTTTAATTGTAGTACGCCGTCATTGTAACATTGATGGGTAGTTTTTTTCGAGAGGTGATTATGATAACCGGGTTATAGCAAGGCGGCCATCGACTCATCCATATGGTAGGTTCATTATTTGCATTATCCACGAATATAATGCCAGTAAGCTGCCTTGTCATAGTTAGTGTTTTCTTATAGGTAACTTGACCCCAAAAAGACGCTTTCAGGTAAATTTCACGCGTTATTTTCATGTCTTTTTCATTAATATATCCAAAAACATACGATCTACAAAAGTATCCATCTGGAATTGCCAGGAGAATAATGGCTACTAGGACGGTGCAACTATAGAAACGTTCCGTAGATACGTGTAGTAGATTCATTTTGTAACTTCTGTTTGTTTTTCCCACTCTTGATGACTTAGCCTATGCCTCGAATGAGATTAAACCAGAAAGTTTTAGTCAAGCTGTTATTGCATTTTTTCCATGCTATATAATAAAATAAGAAAGAAAGCTAACTTTAGAACGCCGAACATTCTTTACCCTTGCATTTTCTAATTTAAATGCAAATAATATGAAATAATATACATTTTTAAGTCAGATAAATTCTTTATTGGGAGTGCTGACAATTAAAATTCACTGTATCTGTTCGGCTTTGTGTACAAGCTTCAACCAAAGTAAGCCGTCATTGTAACATCGATGGGTTTTCTTATTGGAGAGGTGATCACGATATCCGGGTTATAGCAAGGTGGCCATCGACTCATCCATATTGTAGGTTCATTACCTGCATTATCCACGAATCTAATGCCAGTAAGCTGCCTTCTCATAGTTAGTTTAGTCTTGTAGGTAACTTTATCCCAAGTGGACGCAACCAGGGTTATTTCACGTATTATTTTACTGTGCCTTTCATTAGGATTTCCATAAACATAATGTTTGTTTATGCAAAAGTATCCATCTGGAATTCCCAGAAGAATAATGGCTACTAGGATGGCTGAACTATAAAAACGTTCCGTAAATACGTGTAGTAGATTCATTTTGTAACTATTCTTTGCTTTTCCCACTTTTGATGGCTTGGGCATGCAGTGGTTAAAAGCCTTGTAATGAGATTAAACCGGAAAGCTTTAGTCAAGCTATTATTGCGTTTCCTTCTCTATATCAACCCCCCGATGCAAAAAAAGGAAATGACGTCTTTGGATATAACTTTTTAACGGAACCACTAGTCATTTCTGAAATTTATAGATATAGATATGTGGAATGCTGGCTGATGTTACAAAAATGTACTTTCTCTGCTTTATTTTATGATACATCATCGGCTTTGTGTATAAGCTTTAACCATTTTTTTTTGGTAGCGTAACGTAAATCTCCATCTGCACATCGATCTCTCCTCCGGGTGGCGCCTGGATCCTGATTTCCGGGTTATAGCAAGGTGGATATTGACTCATCCATATATCAGGTCCATTACGTGCATGATCCAGGAATCTAATGAAATGAATCTCCCATTTCATATTTAATGTTGTCTTGTACATAACCCTGCCAATCTTAGACCGAACCAAGTTTATATGACGCGTCGTTTTTGAGTCGCCCGGTTGTTGCCTTCCAAATGTATAGGCTATTGGAGGTTTCCAGAAGCAAAAGTATCCTTCAGGAATTGCCAGAAAAAGAACGGCTACTAGGATAGCTGAGCCATAAAAACGTTCCGTAGATACGTGTAGTAGATTCATTTTGTAACTTGGGTTTGCTTTCCTTGTTATTGACGACTTAGCTATGCAGCGGAAAAGCCTTGTAATGAGATTAAACCATAAAGCTTTTCTTGTATTTTCTTGTTAATGTCGACCCCCCGTTACAAAATAAAACTGAAAAGAAAGCTAATTTCAGCACGCAGAACTTTGCAGTTTGTAATTAATATGTAATATAATAATTTGAAATTGATGGAGCTCAAAATAGTATTTTAACATCGTATATAATAGCTTTATCTGAGGGTTTACATCTAATATAATATAATAAAATAATATAAATTATACATTTTTATATATATACATTATTCGGAATCCTGACATTAAAAAAAAGGTATATTCTCTGCTTTATTTTATTATACATAATCGACTTTGTGTATAAGCTTTAACCATTTTTTGGATTAGCAACATAAATCTCGATCTTCATATCGATCTTGCCTTTGTGTGGCGCTCTGATCCTGATTTCCGGGTTATAGCAAGGTGGAAATTTACTCATCCATATATCAGGTCCATTACGTGCATGATCCAGGAATTTAATGTAGTGAATCTCGTATTTTAGATTTAATGTTGTCTGGTACATAACCTTGCCAGTATCAGACGCAACCAAGTTTACATTACGCGTCGTTCTCATGTCTCCGGGCTGTTCCTTTCCATATGTATAGGCTATTGGAGGTCTCCAGAAGCAGAAGTATCCTTCAGGAATTGCCAGAAAAATAACGGCTACTAGAATGGCGGAATTATAAAAACGTTCTGTAGATACGTGTAGATTCATTTTGTAACTATTGTTTCCTTCCCCATTCTTGATGGCTTGGGCATGCAGCAGTAAAAAACCTTGTAATGAGATTAAGCCAGAAAACTTTAGTTATTGTATTTTTAAATTGCACATAATAACTGTATCAAAGGGTTTACATCTAATATAATATAAATTATACATTTTTAAATCAGATAAATTCTTTATTCGCCATGCTGACATTACCAAAATGTACTTTCTCTGCTTTATTTTATTTTACAAGATCCGTTTGGTGTACAATCTTTAACCATTTTTTGGATTCGCAACGTAAATCTCCATCTGCATATCGATCTTGTCTTTGTGTGGCGCTCTGATCACGATTTCTGGGTTATAGCAAGGTGGATGTTTACTCAACCATATATCAGGCCTATTTCGTGCATAATCCAGGAATTTAATGAAGTGAATCTCGTATTTTAGATTTAGTGTTGTCTTGTAGATAGCCTTGCCAAAAGCAGACGCAGTCATACTTATATGACGCGTGTGTCTCATGTCGCCGGGTTGTTGCACTCCATAGGTATAGACTTTTGGAGAACTCTTTAAACAAAAGCATCCTTCAGGAATTGCCAGAAAAAGAACGGCTACTAGGATAGCGGAACTATGAAATCGTTCCGCAGATACGTGTAATAGATTCATTTTGTAGTTTCTGTTTGCTTTCCCCATTCTTAATAACTTAACCATGCAGCGCTAAAAAGCCTTATAATAAGGTTAAACCAGAAAGCTTCGGGTTATTGATATTGTATTTATTTATTGTATATCACAGTTGGTGTCCATAGTGTAGCTGAGCATTCAGATCCAATTTATTTATGGGTTGATGAAGAATATGGTCACCAGGCTTTGGCCTTCCCCATGATTGGGTCGCATCAAAAATGGAGTCGGCTAAAGTTGCCAGAGAAGACCTTCATTGTGGAAACGTGAATCAGATTCTGTTTTTGTACATCCGTTATGACTTTGGCATGCAGCGTTTCAAATTGTTGCAATCAGATTAAACCATTAAAGGGCCTTAAGTGTTATGGTTAATATCATTTTTATACCATTGCAGGGTATTATAATTTTAGTCAGAAGTTTGCAGAAAAATGCAGGTAGATGCATTAGGTCAGCTCACATTTAAAGAGAGTACTTCTTGAATGACTTTTTAAATCTCGCTGAGATTCTACTGGAAAGGATAGTATCTGGTTATCGTGATTTGGAAAAAATGAGACCTTATGTTTCTAAAAACTGAAAGCTTGGCGGTGTTACAAGTGTGCTGGGAATCCGCGTAAATCTAACCAAACTGTTGTTACTATATTGTATTCTTAATAAATATCGGTTCAGTCTAATTTCCTAGCCTTAGCTTTTGGTGGCTTCTAAAATCTTTGAAAAATCCTCGGAGTGCTTCATCATACCAACCACATACAACTCTTAGTTTGTATATGTTTTCTGCCATCACAGCAATTACTCATAATTTGTTGTTGCTACTCCGGACCCCCGAAACCCGGACTCATTTAATTCCATCTTAACCATCCTCCCCACAAAATAAACTAATGCCCGGCGAAGTATGCTATGCATTTTGGCTGCTGATGTTGCTGCTGCTGCTGCTATTTGCTCACTCATGTGCATAACGTCGCAGTTTTTCACAATTTTCGACTTGGTGGGGTAGCAGAGTGTGGGGTATGTGTGTATATGTTTTCGGGATACTTTTTTTTTGCGTGTGGCTGACTTTTGTGAAAATTAATAAGTTTTCAGCCCCTCGCCAATCTGCCAATGCCAAGCGAGTGTTCTGCAGTTGATGGCCAAATAATTTGTCGTCCTGTTTTGTGGTGTTATTTCCAAATCGTTAAACCTTAAATAAACTCTGTTCGGCTTTCTTCTCTTTCTTGCTCTTTTCTTTATTGTGTGTTTGTTCAGTTTTTGGTAGATTTCTAATATATATGCGAAATGGCGCACACATTTTGAGTGGCTGACATTTTCACTTGACTGCGAACTTTCCGCCCTTTTCCGAGTAAATCGTGCATGCAGTGGCCCACAAAAATAAATAATGTGAAAACTGAAATTGAAAAGCGTTTTCCCAGATTGTTTTCTTACTTAATAAATGGGGTTTGTTTTGAAAAAGTGATAAGCTGGGAAAAATGTCAGTGCTTACTCATAAAGAAATATGAAATCAATTTTTAATTTGAAATAAATATTTAAAAAAAAAAAGTTAATTATTTCCGTAATACTTTTGAGTAAAATTAATTTAGCATTTGAAAATATTCTTCTTTATCTAAAAATAAATGTTACTAGAATTCTCTTTTAATATTTTGCTTTGCTTTCTTCAACAGAAATCTTTTCTTGCAGTTAGCTTGATGCACTTTTCTCTTTTCCTTTTTCCCTGAAACCTCTCTTTATGGCACGAAAACTAGGAAATTTGTTAGGAAAAATGCAAAAATGCTAAAAAAAAGTAACACAAAACAAAGAAAAAAAAAACCGGCAAAGAAGAAGAAATGTCAAAATGTTGTTCGAGGACGCGGCGGCCTGTCTTATTTAGTAGCGAAAATGAGCAGCGGCAGGCACATCCTTGCTTGAAAAAAATGGTGGTTAGAGAGGGTTTTTGAGAGCTGAGAAGAAGGGGACTGGCAGGCACAGACAGCGTTTAGATTTCTTTTTTTTTTTACCAAGGACTTAAAGGCGGCACAGGGGAACTGAAAATGGGGGAAAAGATGGGGCAAAATGCTTCACTGGGGCGCGCATTCTTTGGCTGATTTCCGTTGGTTGTTCGGTTGTTAGTAGATTTTGTAATCACACTGTTAGAAATACAACAAAAATTAAGTGGGTTTTTAATTTAAACAATTTTGGTTTTATTTAAACCTATTGTTGTAAATATTTATTTATATTTATTCATAAAACAGTGGTCTTTCTCTTAAGATTTAGTTTTATTAGTCTATGTTTTCCTAACGCTACAAGCTTAAGTCTTATACATTAGTGATTGTTAATATTAATATTTAACTTGTGATTGCACTTATCGGGGAGAAAAAATACAAAAGTTCTCCCAAAGAAACCTCTTCCGTTCGGAACTTAGGGGAACTTGTAAGCTATTGTTGCTGCTTTGAATGTACATTGCAGGCAAAGCGTTGAAGAGAGTACGAGAGGGAGAGAGAAAACTAAAGCACACTCATAAATTCACCTGTAAATAAGCATTTCTTAATAGACCGAAATCAGTCTTTTACGATTCATAGTACAACGGGACCTGAGTCCTGATTTTCAAAATTTAAATACTATTGTTTCGATTGTCTGTAAATTGTACTCTCTGTGTAGTATTAGTTGTTTGGTGGCAGTTGTTGTTGGTGCTGGGATGTTGTTGTCATCAACAGCCAGCAACATTATCATTATAGCTGCAAGTGGCGGCTGTTGCTGTTGCTATATTTGTGCTTCTGCTGTTTGTCCTCATTATCGTTTGTCCCATGCTTTGGCCCCCCCTCATGTCCTTTGGCATTTGCATTTCCATGGTCCTCCCTATAAAACAATTTTTTTCGTGTTCCCTCGGCAACTTTAATGGGTTCGTAATGTAAGTGAAGTGAACTCAGCTCGGCTTCTCCATTTACGAAAATAAGTATGCCTTAGATTTGGATCTTAAAGGACTTACAAACTGCACTAAAATATGAGTCCTGCATTTAAATGTAATAAACCAAAAAGTTGGCCCGGGACAGAGACAAAGAACTTTTTGAACTCGGGGAAAAATTCAAAATTGTTTTGTTTTGGCCTCGCTTTCCTGAGTTAATTAAAAAAAGATTTCTCTCATCAACTTTTTCCGCAACTTAACCGCAAAAGTGTCGCATAAATTACAAATTAGTTAAATCAGCCTGTGACCAAGCAAGCTACCCCCATAATTTGCCGAGGGAACTTTGTAACCGTGTTCCGACGACCGCCCGCCAGTCAGCCAGCTTCATCTTCATCATCGCCATCGGGGCCATCGTTATCATCTGTGCTTAGGAAAGTGAAAATAATGCAAATGATAAAATTATTTAATGATGCGGAAGTGCGTTGATAAGCAAACGACAAATAATCTGAAACGAAAATACTAGCTTGTGATTTTGTTCGGCTTTATTTGTTTTCATCAAAGAAAAGTATCATTAAACCATTCTCTTAAGATATATACTTAGTACATTGAGTTAATCATTCGATTTCAGGACCTAAAAGGGGATTATAATTATTGAACGTTGAATTATAAATATATATAATAATACTTCCTAAGAATAAGTGCTTTTCGTTTTTGAAAACTCACACTGGAATTCATTGCAAACCAAAAGTTATAAAAAGGAACTTTTTTGACTTGTAAAATAAAATTAAAATAAGATTGGGCATAAAAGTATATTAAGTAAAGTACAAAAACCAGTCAAAAAATAAGTACTTACACAATTCCAGTACTGTTTCTTCTGTTAATCCAGATTTCAAATCCCATCCCACAGAGCTCAGCTGTGGCAGGCAAGGGGACCTATGCAATTTGAACTGAAATCTATTTACGTTTCGCTGGCAAAAGTTTCTCTCTAATGAGATGAGACCGAGGCCTCATGTGGCAACAGGCGAACTTTATGTGCTCATAAAGTCAAGTTCTCCAACTCCCTTGTCCCTGTCCCGTATTGGGGCTCCGAAAATGAGTCTATAACTTCTCTCTGTAATTTACATTTTCATTATGTCAGCCGTTTAGCACTCGCAGAGAGGAAAAAAATGCACAAATTAAACGCGTGCCGCATTTTATGGACAGCTCTTTTGGATGGCTAGATGGAAAACCATGTGCATTTTTTATCCACCTCTGTAGCGTTAAGTATTTATCTGTCACACAGCTAAATTAAATCAGTTGTTGATACGCTCCTTTCGCCAGAGTTCGTTATTTTGTCAAATAAAAAACAGCGCATATGTCAAGGGGTTGAATTAAAGGGGTTGGGACAGAGGGCAGAGTTTTATTTGAAATTTGTTGATACAAATTAATGTGAGGTCGCAAGCAAATTGTTTAAAATGTAAAGTTTGACTTATTTGTATATAGCACTTAGCTGAGAAGCTATTAAAAGTTAGACAAACAGGATTAGAAAATAATTGCTATGGTTTTTATTGCAGTTTTGATACTGTATTACTGTATTTCATTGCATACTTTTAGACGCCTTTTTAAATGATTTAAAAACCCAAAGATTATTTTGTTTCAAAATTAAAGAGAATTTAAAGTATCCCTTATAGCCATATAACCCTTTTGGTATCTTCCTGCATTTATTCATTGATTCGAGGCAACAGCCTGGGCTTATGTTTTGTGTGTTTGTAAATTGCAGTGTCGCAATGTTGCACCTACATAAAACGCTGTAAATGATGCGTTAAAAATGAGAGGAGACCCTCGCAATGGCCGGGAAAGGGAATTCAGACCAGAGTGGGGTACAAACCGGACAAACTGTCGCAGTCACAAATTTTGTCTGTTTGGAAAACAAGGTCTACGGCATTTTGGGTATGGGAATAGACTCGTAAAGTGTCCAGAAAAGGCAACATTTGCTAATGACAAACAATTGCAGCAGTTTGCCACGATGGCGGCCAGAATCTATGACTTTCAAAGGCTACTTCTCCAACTTTCGCACCACAGCTACTTTTATTATTATGCAACGTGCGTTTCCCACCACAAAAATTTGAAAAAAAGGGAAACAGGGGGATGAGCCTTTAGTTGCAGGCGTGGCATGTGCTGCACATAAATTTTCCTTGGTATTTTTTATGGTCTAGGTATATATTTTTGGAGAACAGGCTTCTTCCTTTTTGGTATTTTAATTGCAATGAAAGTGTGGTTTAAAAAAATGAAGTCATGAAGCTTTTTATGCATTCATAATAGCCAGAGAGAGACAGTGTCACATGGACAGCAAGTTGGGTGGCGACTGGGATGTGGCCCCAGGTCCTTATGATTTGTGGCATATTTATGTAAATTTGTGGTTTTTTGCCGTTGTCCGTTGAACATCTCTCCAAAGCTCTAGGCTAAAAAGCCAACAGCAGCAGCAGGTGTTGTGGCCGAGCAATTAGTGAGAGTCCGGAACGCAGACCAGCAACACTTGCCATGATGGTGGAAGCCCAGGGGGGTTTTAAGGTTATGAATTATATAAAAATCTTTTAAGATTTTAAGGTACTTAGTTTTAAAAGTTACTCTTTTAAATTTTAAACTGAAGAACAAGTAATTAGCATCGAAATATTTAATAATTGATAAAGGAAAAAAGAGAAACCTGTCAGGTTCTCTGGCTAAAAGTGGGCCTACTAGACTTAAAGACAACTGCAATTTTTCCCCAGTTTCATCTTCATCAGACTTCGAATGAAACATTTGCCATTTAGCTGGCCACAACTCTTGGCTTGGCCTAAAGCAAGGAAGCATACGGCGGCACGTGGCTAATCAATTTGCAAAAAGGAAGCCGACGTGCCTCGTTTATTTCTCTTTCCATTTTTATGTTTCTGCTTATGTCAAGAGCTGCGTATATATCTAAAAATTTTGTATTAGAATAAAATATACAATGATTGGGAATTAAATAATTAATTACCAAGAAAGTCTAGAATAAGCTAAAGCCATAAAAATCAAAGAAAGATATATAGAAATTTCAATTTTTTTTTTAAACATGGAACTCAGAGACAGGTTGCGCCGAACTGTGCCGAAAGGCTTGACCACGACACAGTCTGCCTGCCCGTCTTGCCTGTCTGTCAGTTTTTACGCTTGTCTGTTGACCATGTCCTTGTCGTCCTGCCTGACCTGAGCAAACCGAGCTCTGATGGGTACGGTTCGAAAGCGAGCTGAACTGTCGCCTGCCAGCGACGACAGGTGTGCATGATTTATGGGATTTACATATCAGTCCGCGCTGATGAAGCGCGCTGATGCGCCGACAACGACAGGCGGACGACAACGGTGACATGCTATGGACAAAAGTCGAGGGGACAAGTGGCCGCTCGATGCCAAATAGGCAAAAATGAAATGCAAATTTGTGCACTGATTGATGATATTACGCTTGTTAAGGTCAAGTCCCTGGAGCGACCAGCAAAAGTCCCCCAAACTAAAGTACGTTTCGCCCAAAGGGGGCCTCATATGGCAAATGAATTTTAAAGCGGCAAAGTTACACGAGGGAAAGTGTTGAACACTTTTGGAGAATCAGTTGAGGTAACTCTCGTGTGGCTTTGAAACTTTGTTTCTAGTTTTTTATATAGAATTTAAAGTGTAATGAACCAAAAGGTGTCAGAGCATTAAAAAAGGGAGAAAAAAAGGGTAGATGCATACTCAAATTTAGAACAGAAATTAGGCTATTTCTGTTTAAAAGTATACTGAAAACTGATTATGTTTCAAATTAAATTAGTTGATTAACTAAAGTTTTTCTTATTTTTAAAAATAAAAACAAACAATGATGCTCCCACAAAGTTGTACCCCTTGGAGAGGGGATATTTTCGTAAAACGCCTCTTTCCCACGGATGCAAACGTGCTCATTAACCAGACGTGGCAGGTCTGGCAGACGACAGGTCCCGGTCTCCCCTCCCGCATAACTCCAAAGCCTGGCAGCGACGCCCCCTCTGTAATCCTCAGAAAATCAGCGGCAGGCAGGCAACATGTGTTGCTGATATTTTTATGACATTGGATACATGCAGTCTGGGCTCCGGTTCCTCGGTGGCATGGCAAAAGCAGCCTAAGCCGAAGCTGGCTAATTGTTATGCGCACAACTCACAAACACTGAGCGCCAACAACAATGGCCACTGTGATTTGCAGACCTACATGTGCCTACATTTGTGCGTGAACCCATACATGGTGCACAAGGACCATGACGGAGTCATAAAATTTTCATCTAGCTGTAGTTTTAACGACCCAAATTGGACTTAAGGGCTTTCCCAGGACATTAATCTCTGACGGGAATGAAGAAAGTGTCCTTGCCATAAGAGTGCTTACCTAAGAATTAATGAAATTGTAGGGACTTCCCTGGTATGACTTGGCATTATAATTAGAATATGATAATGCATTAATAATTGCAATTAATTTGGGGTCTTGTGTTTGGTATTAATTAAATTTATTATTATTATTAAATTTATTAAAAGATTTCCTGTGAATTCAAAAACAAAGAACTTTGTTACTGATTAATATTTGTGACATATTTGTTAAAAAATGGTTAAATTAAAAACCCCTCGGAAAATATTTAAGAATAATAAATTATAACAGAAGAATATCTCTTATTTTATGGTTTAAAAACCATTCAATTATAAATTATTAATTTATTTTCATTGCATTGCAATATTCTGTAAAAGATCATTATATTTCTTCTTAAATCTCTGCTACTTTGACTTTCCCTAATAAATTGAGATTTAATTTTATGGCTGTTTCATTAATGGGCCAATAACCGCTGATGCCCCAACTTGCCTACTTCTTAACACCCCACTGGCAGGCCCTCTCGCTTAACCCGTGTCGATTTAACTGCAGGCCATGGTAGGTTTCACTCCTTTCGGCTGATCAATAAAATTGGGACCTAAATCAATTAGCCAACACGACGGCGGGGTAGCAAGAGGAACTTACTTCTTGGCACTTTCATGAACTTCTGGCCGGTAATTAAAATCCACCCACAATGGCAATCTGTATTGGAGAGCGCAGGAACAGATTTCACTAATTACTTTTATGACCCAAATTTGCTGACTGCGCAGCTTGCTATAAATTTCTACCTTGAACGTTAATAAACCCGGCGAACATCAGTTGCAGACTAAAGACTAAATATTGCCATCAATGGTCGCTCTTTTGCCAATGATACCCGGTAACCCAATAGGGGATATTAGCGGGGACTGTAAAGAAGATAATTCTTTGAAGGAGAATATTATTTGATATAAAAAAGCTGAAGGTTTAAGGGTGATGATGGTTGAAGGATAAAGTTTATTCCTGAGACACCTCACCTTTAAACATATTATTGATATTCTATATTATAATCAAGTCAAGGAATTATTAAGGTGGCTTGTGATGGGTATCTTAAAGTCGACCCAATTGTTTTCCCGCCTAGAACATTTTTCTTGTTTCTTCACTTTCCCGGCACTCACTTCCTCTCACTCGCATTTTTCCCAAACTAATCGAAGACGCTTGCCGGTGGAATTTATTGCTGCTCCTTCTTTCAATGGAGGAGGTTTGGAGGGGGCGGCAAGGATATAAAATTAAGGAAAGAGGAGGCGGGTACAACTGCTCCTTTGACCCGTCTGCTACAGTCTTGGTTGTTGTTGCCATTGTTACGTTATTTCTCCTTCTTTATCGCCCGAAGCTCTGCAAACAAGTTTCTTGTGTTCCGACAAAAAAAGAAATAGGGGGACCATGCAAAAAAATGAACCAAACAAAACAAAAAACGTAACAAAACATTACAGGACAAAAAAAAAACTCTTCACCGTCAGCTGCTCGAATGCAGAAAACTCGTTGTTGCGCTTGTTGCGCGTTTTGTTGTAAATCATAAAGAAATATACAAGAAAATTAAGGAAAATTTAGCTTAGGAGCCTAATAAGCCGTCAAAGTTATTGTTTATGTTTCTTTTTCTTTTGTTTTTGGGAGCGCCGAGCAGACTGCGATTTTAAGATAAATAAAAAATTCATTTGTGTAAATTTGGACTTTGCGGGGGCGTTGCAACGTGTTACCAATTGGTAATTGAGGTGGGTGCAACAGGCGACAGAAATACTAATTATACCCACAGTTTCGGGTAAATGTATAAAATAATAATGGAATAAAAATATATATAAATAAATATTGCAAATTAACTAAAATAAGTATAACATTGAGCTTCCCTTAATAAAAAATATTTTAAGGAATTTCCTTTATCTGTTTCCTTTTTATATTAGAAATTATTCGTATTTCTCCAATTCCCACAAGTTACACCCATCTTATACTCCCTTTATCCAGACCTTATACGCCTTATCCGCCGCTTAGAAGCCATCTTATACCGATAATAAGCAAACGATGCTCACTTTTTATCCGCACCAGAAAAAGCAACAACAAGAGCAACAGCAGATAAAACAACAACAACCAGGCCACAGCAGCAGTACTCTAGACCGGAAGTAAGCAAAAGCATGCGTGCGAAAGAGATGAGAATACAGACGCCAAAAAGTTGACGCTGTCTCACTAAACGGCGTTTTTTGAGCGACTTCGCCGCAAAACAACAAAGCTGCTCTCTTTCGCCGCCACGCTCTCATTTCGTTTGGGGGCTCTAGGTGAGCGAACAAACATTTGGGTTTGTTTTTGTTGGGTGTGGGAAAGGAAACCGTTTATGTTGTGGGTGGGAGCGAGAGAATAAGTCAACCGGGAGAGCTCTCTCTCATTCTGGTTCTCTATGGATTTTGGATAAATTCTAGGGTATTTTATTTAAAATAAAAGTTATAAGATTCTTTTGATTATTTAAAAAAAAAAGATTTTTTATGTAAAATTATGATTTTAATACTACAAATGTGTATGTTCTATTTCAATGTAATGTAATAAGTTTCTAAGAATTTATTTTCGATGCTCAAAAATATACTTTTTAGTATTGTTTCTCAATACCCCGGGTATCGGATAGTCGGAAAAGTCGAAAACTTGTTTTATTTTATTATGCTTGCCGCAAAAACGTCGGAGAGAGAGAAAGAGAATAGGCGGCGGAAGAGAGAACACTGGGGCTTGTATCTGTATCTCTCGGTGCGGTCGTATCTTTCAGATTCCGTTTTCAGTTTGCTTGTGACCGTTACAACAGTCAGTTGATTCGAAAGCGATTCGAAGCGGAGCGATTCGTGGATTCGTCGTCATCGTGTCGTAGTCGTTTTGTCGTTGATCTGCGGATAGTTTGTGTACAAGCCCAAGCCCAGTCTTGGCTCAGGATCTAATTCCAAATCGGAACCAAAATCGGCAAATGGAAAACAAACAGAATTGTCACTCAAGTCTTGTTTGTCGCGCATTGAAAGTAATTTTCTATTCTATAGTCCCCTAGAAAATTAAGAAAAAATGAGTGTTTCGATTTTATTGCATGACCGCAGAAGCAACTGAATTAAATTACCTGTTAAATTGTTAAGCAAAATTAACAAACCGCATCCATTTAGCAGATGCGAGTGCAACACGCCTGTGAGCCATGCAAATTAATTAAAAATACGATCCCCAATCTCTATATGCAAAATTGCCTTCAAACTCATCGAGATTTATTCAAATCGATGGCTTGAGCGACTAAATAAAATATGTATTTCATGGCTATTAAGATTATAAACAAAATTCATCATTAAATCTAATATCAACATTCATGGTTTATTAACTAATGATATGTTTAACTAATGAATCTTGAAACACAAAACGAATTTGATGTGCGATGACTCAGAAACTTTTAATCAACAATAAACAAAGGAAATGTATAATAACTTAAATGTGTAATAAAGTTAAAGCCAAGATCAACTATAATATAATATGGGAAAATCCCGAAACGTCTTTGAACTTGATAAGACGCAAAGTAAACTGAATAAAGTGAAATAAAAACATGTATAATTAAATAAATTTATTGTCAATATATATATCGCTACCAAGTGCAATTAAGCTCGAATGATATGATATATAATACAAGCTCAGTGTAAACGTGTGCATTTAAAAGGCCCTGCAAAAACCGCATTACGAACAGAACAACTTACCACCACTATCAAAGTACAAGCTGTGGTTATTGCTGCTTCTCTCAGTTTTATCAATAACATTTTTGTGTTTTGGTTTTTTGTTTCCCAATAAGTTCGCTACGATAAGAAAACGTTGGCGACAAAACACTTCAAGAAAGCAAAAAAAAAAAATTGTTCCCTTGAAACCGATGATGTGGCTGTAATTGGATATTATCGGGGAGTACACATAATATAGAAATACTATATTTACGGAATGCCAAAGGCATCTATACTTTTCTCAGAATATAGTGGACTTAAATCTATATATATACAAATCTGTATCAAAATAAGAGCAAGTTCAGACGTAGAAAGAATGTAGAGTTGAAAAACCTAATATACTATATTCAAATGTGACAATTGAATTAAGAAAGATGAGAATTATTTTACACTCAGCAAATGAAATAAATTTGATTTGTAAAACATAAATCAGAGTGGAGACAGCGGGCAATTCTTACCCTTAACTGAATTAAACAATTAGTCTTTGTTTTTGCTTTAAGCAATCAAAATCAACTGAAAGCGAGCTGAGTTTTAAAAGAAATACGAGCCGCTGAGCAAACAAAATAAGATAAACAAAGAAAGTCAAGTACAGTGATTTCTCCAAGTTTTTAAATTCAGATGTAATCAGAGTAAAAATATTTCAAAAATCTCTAAACATAATAACACCTCAACAAGAGCTTTAAATATTTCTCCGTATACGTATTATTTTTTGGTTGTGTGCCTACCACTAAACTCAGTCTCAAAGTCATTCAACTTTTTGTAAATACATTTAAAGTTAAAGTTTCTATTATTTTAAATTAAAAGTTAGGTATAAACAGTCAGCTGAGTTCTGTAAATAACAATGTTAATGTCAAATACAAATCAGAAATGAAAGGCAAACAGATAAACTGTTATGTGTCTTACACTAAAGCTAATTGATTTTTATATTTTATGGCGCCTATGAAGTTTTAACCGTTAAAAAATCGTCAAACTAATAGGTCTTAAAGTTATTAATTGAAAATGATGTACTGTAAACCTAAAACTTTTAGATATATTTTTAAAATTCTTTTTAAAATTTAAAAGCTTAAAAAGAACGGTTTTTGGAATAATTAAAATTAATAAGTCTTTTATACAGTTTATTTTGAACGAATCGGATTTCTGTAAAAAGCAAAGCGGTATTTATTGACAACATTTTTAATAGATATTTAAAGTTTTGATAACGAGTAAACCCCAATTAAGTTAGATTCTATTAGTAAAGAATTAAGAAGTTAAAGCCATAGTAATATCCATTTGTGCTAGATACATTCAAGTGATTTGATACTTTTCCAGACATCACTGTACTGTAAGCGCGGAGAACAAAGCGCAGTATAAAGACGCTCGTCTGCCCAGATATGTATATGGGGATATAGCTAGGGCTATATAGCTTTATATGTAGGCCTATTGTCTGGGGGAAACTGCACATCGGAAATGATTATGGGGACCAACGGGATGGCGGAGAGGTGCAAGATGGCAGCAGGAAGAGAGCGGTACGTCATTACCTGACTCACATGGCCGCATGTTGCATCCAAGTTTCGTTTTTCTCCTCCTCCATTCCCCAAGTCCTGCAGGAAAGAGAGCCAAAGCGAGGAGAGCTCAAAACCCGGAGAGCTTCGCTTCGGCGCAGGCTTCTCTTTCGGCGGCGAAATTCGTGGAGCTTGCCTTAGCTTTTCTCCTTCGGTTAGTTGAAAAAAATTCCTTGTGCTGTGCTGAACGGACGGATTTCGTATTCCGTGGATTTTGTGTAATTTTCGTCACGCGTCGTTTATTTGCGAGCTTGCGAGTGTGTGCGTTACTATGCAGATGTGTGTGTGTAAGTGACTCAACTACTCCAACACACAGCGTATATATATAATTTTTTTTTTTTTACCCAACTGAGGGACGCTGTCTTCTTATTTTTTGAGCTGCTTCACTTTTTCGTTTCGCATATTCTTTTGCGGCGAATTCAATGACGTCGCAGAAACGTCTTTTTGGTGTTGTTGTTGCTGCTGTGCGTCTTTCTGCCATGAATTTTTGTTGGTGCGTGCGTCTGTGTGTTTTTGTTCAAGCAAATCGATTTAATTTATGAAAAATTAATACAAAAACCGGCACAGAACTACACAAAACTATAAAAAACACCAGAGACTCGAGAGTGGTTTTTGTTGCCGTATTTGTTGTACGGATTTTAATTAAAAGCCGTATGTGAAATTTTATCAAACCGCAACGGCAAAAACAACAATATTTTATCACCATTTTGAGAGCAGCACGCACGTGTGTGCGCTAGTGTGTGTTTGTGTGTGTTTGTGGAGTGTTCGTGTTTGGCTGCATGTGTGTATGTATGTGTTGAAAAGCCGGCAATGGCGAAAGAGAATTCAGAATTCAGCATTGAAAAGCAAAAGGCAAAAACCAGAAGCAACGCCAGAGAACGAAAGTAAAAGCGTAAAGACAAAAACAAAGGAAGGGGAAGAGAAATCAAGAAAAGCTACAAAAATAACATAATACTGCCAATAATAATAATAATAACAGAAAACTAAAGAAAAGCGAGGGAAAAATCATGGAAAATGAAAGATAATGTCGAAGCTAAAGAATAATAAAGTATAATAATGATAATAAACTATTGTAATAAATGTTTTATTTCTTAGAGCGTACATCAAAATAGCCTACTTTCATTGTGTTTTAACAAGTAAAAAAAATTACAAAATATATAAAAAATAAGTTTATTTAAAATTTCTACTAACTTATCAGTTAATTTCCTTAAAAAATGTATTTAAGCATAAGCTTTTCCGTTCACCTTAATTATACCTAAAAAGTTTTTGTTCTTAAGTGGGCTTTATATTTTTAAATATTTCCAAAACATGTTTTCTAATAATAGTCATATTTCTCTTTTAGAATATCTAAAACCTTTTCAACAACTCGTGGTGTTTAAAAATGAGTATTACCTAAAAAACGAATAATATAAAAAATAAATAACAAAGTAAATAAGTGCGGTTCTTTAATAAAAATTATTGTTAAAACAAAATAGTTGACAAAGAGTTAACTAAACAGTGAAACAAAAGTTAAAACAAACCCGAGCGAAAACAAGATTACTTTGTGCTAGCGCATTAAAGTGATTTTCTCAGCGTGTGCTTTGGAATAAGGAGCAAAAAGCCAGCAAAATTTACGGCAACTCCAACTTCAACATAAACATAAACACCCGCACCATCTTCGGCGGCAGCATCAACCCCCTCCAGATTCTGCAACACCACCCCCAGCAGCACCACCCCCAAAACAGTGCGAGAATGCTGTTCGAAAATCCGGCGGTTGCGGCCAAGTTGCCCTTTCCATACAACGTGCCACCGCCTCTGCAGGCAGCAGCAGCAGCAGCGGCGGCTGTCCCAAATCTAAGGTGAGTTTTCTCAATTTCCACCAGCACTCCAAAGAAATTTCTAAAAAAAAAAGGCAGTAATAATTCTCTAAAAATAACTGGTCTAAGACATTTCTACACCAAGAAATTGATAATTAGTTTATTTTACCCTCATGTTATTTCAAGACACAATTTATATTTTTTTGTGGATCATTAAGATATTGGTCATTAAAATCAAATACTTTTTTAATCATTCCGTCTATAAAAATATAACTTTCACTGTCTTAAAATTACTTATAATAATAGTTAAAAATATATATAGCCTATGAAATTATGATTCATATTATGCTAGTTTCTCTATGTGTAGCCAACCACCCTACGAGAATGAAAACTCTCAACGTCTCAAGGCCATTAAAGGCGTTAATGCGCTTTGAGGTTTTACTCTCATTTTTTCTGGCAGCTTTCGCCCAACTTTTGCCTCAGTGGCATATTTATGAAAATTGTTTTGCTCTTTGCTTGTTTTTAAATTTTTCATCAGGCACTCAGCTTCAGTCCGAGTCTCGGGGAAATTTGCCAACCTATAATTTTTATAAGTTGCTGTCCGTAAATTGCATTCATTTATTAGATGAGATTGAGGGCGAGGTTTACGCTGTGAGTTGTCGTATTAATATTAATTTTGGGACGGCACTGGGCAAGTAACTGTGGGAATAAGCTAACGTATTTTTTAATGTTCAAAGAGAATCTCTGATTTTACATTGTGATTATGACAAAAAGCTAATTTGAAGGAAACAAAATACTTCCAAAAATTAGAAATGATAATCAGTAATATTTGAGGCCTTTTAATTATACCCTTATTAAAATAACGGAACAAATTTACGACTCTCTGCAAAATGTCTGCAATTTTTTTTCATTATGAGTCAAGTGTTGTAAATTTGCAATTTTTCCGTAATTTCCCTGAGCCCGGTAATAAATGATTGTAGGCTTCGTTTAGATTATTAATGCCCTGCTTTTGCCAACTGAAGTGACGTTCATAATGAACCATTTCGTGTCGCAAGCCTGAAGGTAAACAGTATTTTCGAGGGGAACACCCCGTGCCAGAAGCCAAATTTTGTGAGGCTATCGAAAGTAATCAACATTCAAGTTCGTCAGCGTCATTGGAACTTGCTTTAATTTTTGTTATTAAATAACGATCGTCTGGCGCCTCGCAATTAAGAGTTTAAAGTTTTTGTTATTCGCATATTCAGTGTTTGCTTTACCAATTAGCATTTTATTTATTATTTCATAATTTTTTTTTATGTGGCATGTGCCAAACATTTTTTTCTTTGCTTCTGGGAAACTAGAGAAGTTGTGAGAGGAATGGTGGACTAATTAACAGTGTATCACAAGAGGTATCAAAAAGATAAATTACAAATGAATAAAATCATTTTAAAGTCATGCAATATTTGGAATTAGCCAAGGAATTAATTGTAAAAGCTAAAAGTACTATTTGCTTTAGTAATTGCATGTCAAAATATTGCACAAAAATATTACAAAAACAAAACTTCTATATATACTGATAATAAACAAATTATGCAATATTTTTCAATATCGAATTACTTCCGAAACAACAAGTTATTTTTATGCCAAAAAAAACGGGAAATTTAAAATTATCCTCTTGACACTTGACGAAGAACACAAACTAAACCCAAAAAACAAAAAGAAAAAAAATTATATCAACAAAAGCCGGAAAAAACCCGAAGGAAAAACAGAAACGCCAAGGAAAATCGCTCATCGACGGAGCATAGACAAAGCGTTGATTGGATTTAAAGTGACAGTAATAAATGACAACAAAGGCAAGTTTCATTTATAAATACTCGTAAAAAAATACATGCTGCCAGGAAAATAGAAAAAAAAGAACTTGGCTAGCTGCTGACTGAACTTGCACTACATGGGGATGGGATGAAATTCTAGGGAGACGCGAGAAGCCACAGAACGTGCTAAATAAACATACATCGTCGCCACATTTTCGGTTTTGACACACTGACAGGCCAAACAAATAGCAGGAGACCCGAGAAAATCAGAACTCGAGATATCCTCCGCTCATTTGAGTTCTATTTCCCTGAGCAGGCACATATTTTTCCTTGTGTATCTGCAACAGTGTCCACTGTATGATGAGGCATTGAAAAGTACTCAAATTCTTGGCTCTCGTTCACGGGATTTAATTGTGCGTTAGTTAAAATGCATTTAGTGCAAGCATAATTAGCCAAATTGTTAACTTAATTATTTTGGGCTTCTTACGCACAGTTGGCTGCTTAAATGACTGTGAGCTAAAGATAACTAAGGCTCTTACAGTGGGCTTAATTTAATAATATATAATAATTATTAGCAATTATTAACTTATCATTTGGTTTCCCCCGAAAATCAATAATTAGGTCAAAAACTCTTTCCCAAATAGTTTTTAATCTTCAACGTAGTATAAGAACTCAAAATATTAATTTAATAAGTTTATTAATAACTCGAAACATCTCTTTGCCCCCTGACAATGAGTTTGAAATGACAACTTAATACTTTCATGACGCACTGTCGTTGACATTGAGTTAAGCCACGCTCAAGTTCCGCCTTAATTAGCCCCGGACCCGAGTCGATCATTTTATTTGCTTTATATGCAACAGACAGTCGGGTAAATAAGAATCAGACAGCAATTATATATATTTTATTTGCTGCACTGCTTGCATATTAATCGAGGCAAAGTCGTTCCCCTCTCTACCTTTCCATGTAATTTGTATCTTTATCTCGAAATAAGCTGACATACGTGGTCCGACGGCGACCTTCCTTCCTACCTGGTAGAACCGAGAGGAGTTAAGTGCCCCGGCTGTGTTGAGGTAATACAATTTAATGCCACACTTTTTTTCTAAAATGTAAAAGGTATCAGAGTATCTGACAAATGCCACATGAATTTGAAATTAAAAATCCCAATCTTTCGGGGCAGACAAGTGAGCATTTGTTGCACGCTCGTTCCCCCAACCCTTTCACGCTTTCTTCCCTCCATTTCTCTCTGCATTATTAAGATGTTACCTAAAAGACACTTTTCCTCACTTTTCCTCAGTTTAGATATATATATATATTTTTTCTTTTTTGGTTTTGCGCATTTGAAATACATTTTTCTTTTCGGGTTTCATTTCATTTTGTGCTCTCGCACTTTTGCCAAGTTTTTACACTGCCGTCGAGTGATTATTCATAAGACTTCGCCCAGAGATTTGTGCCGGGGCGTTTGAGTGACAGCTACAACGGCTGTTCTTATTAAGGTAGCACCGTACAACCACCACCACTGCCACAGCACCACCAATAGCGCACCACTATAGTGGCACACCACCCACATGGGAGATTTATTTAACTGCGTATCTCTGGGCGCCCTCTTTGACTACTTACTTAAGCTGATTAAATCTGGCGGGTTTCTTTTTGGGGGCCATTTTCCAATTTGGCTTCTATTGTATTGTTTTCTGGCCAAGATTTGTCTTTTCAATTGCCTGACGGATTTCGCTTTAAATTTATTTGTTGGCCAAGTATTTCCTTTTTAAATTTTAAAGTACTTTAAATTTACTATATAATACTATACAAATATTAAACAATTTTATATACAGAAACATAAAAAACGAAGAAACTTTAAACTGTTTTTACGCAAAATATCTGTAGAAGTTAGGATTTGGCTTAATTTTCTGGTACATATTTCTTTTCAAAATCAACATAGTGACATAGAGTTTTCTTCGTCTAAAAAGTGTGTATCAAAAGGCCATTTAATGAAGTTTTATGAATTACCCACATACTTTTTGAGAAGTTTGATTGCAATGCCAAACCAAAGTGCGAACAAAGTTTGTTCTAATTTGAACAGGGTTTCACCGAACTTACATACATTCGAGTGAGTATCCCAACAAACTCATTATCCGACCATCGTCATTTATCTACCCACACGCAGTGCGTTGGCAGTTATACATAACTGTAGTAGGTCTCCTCCGTTCAATTGTTCTCACATGTTCGCCTTTTGAATGGCCGCAACAAATTGACCAACGACCACCGACTGGCCAGCAGCAAACGGACAAATGGACAACTCATCTCTCATTTAGATTGAGCATGACAAGCCGAAATGAAAATAAGAAAAAATAGAGACAGCACACACACACACGCACACCAAAAAGTGCTGGTAAAAGTTGCCTGGGCAGAAAAATAGCAGCTTAAAGTTCCTTGACTTCAAACTCCATATATGTACAGGGGAAGAAATATCAAAATTTCACTGAAACTATTACCATTTTAAAGTATTATTTTGAAATAACCGATGAGAGAACAAGAAATGTACAACAAACCTAGTAACATTAAGAACCTCGATCTAATATTTCAACAAGACATACTTTCTGTCCATGATTACATGATTACTGGTTGATTTTGAATTATCAAGTTAACTCATTATTTCAAAATCCCGAAGGAATATGGAATTTCTAGTTAAAGCTCAGATTAAATTGATTTGCACGTATGCAACACGAAATGTGCTGGAACATATGTTTCCAACTTGGGATTCCACATAAAATTGAGAATGAATACTTTGCTCCGAATGCTGATGCTGCTGCCTGAGTTGAGTGAATGAATGCACATTTGTACATATGTACATATGTTATGTATGATTTTTTCTAGATTTTTTTATGCAGCAGCAGATAAAATTGTAAAAGTTGCCAAGTCTGCTTTTACTGTCAAGCAGCTACCATGGCATTTTCCCTATATACACACACACATATATGAGGTTGGTCGGCAACTTTTGAGGATTTTTTTCTGCACAGTTTTCCAGGCATGATGTGGGCGTATTTCAATTATTTGCACGAATTGCAAGCCGAAGGATGGGATTTTGCGTGTGTTTTTGCACTTTAATTGAAATGCCAGCCCGAGCAACTCTAGAGTTGAAAGCTCTCTAACCGAATGACGCGCAAATAGTATGCCCGAGATTAGAGATTCAGATATTTTATAAAGAGAGTGAAGGGGGAGGGGGAGAAGCTTTTCCATACGCATAACGATAAATTGTTTGTTTTCGCTATCAACATTTTAATATCTAATGAGTTGTGCATGTGATTTGATTGCTGAATTTCCATTGCGGTAAATAATAATGTGAACTTTGGCTTTTATGGCTCAGTCTTGCATTCCTCCATAAATCATGTGAACTGCAAACTCAACAAAAATCGAAGACTTTAATATACTTTTCTGTTTATTTACACACAATTCGATTTGATTCTTGCTCAACCCTTATATCGAGTGATATCATTAGATGGCAGGCGAATTTATATATTTGTTTTTGTTTACTCGGGAAAATGCACACTTGCTCGGATCTCAAATATATTCCTCGATTTATGCATCACAAGTCCGCACTCAATTTCTTTTATACAAATGATGCTTCAAGGGGGTTATATGTAAATTCCGTTTTATGCGGCAGCTTATATACAAATGTCTACAAATATATGCTGGTATATGGGTGAAACTATATGTAAATAAAGCACATACTTATATGGCATATATGTACATTATGGGGAGAAAAACTCTTTCGTTTGTTATTCGCCAAGCGAATAGTGGGGGAAATTGCATTTTCTCAAGTGCAGGGCCGCATTAAATTATGCACATAAGAAGAAGGGCGCCTTTCTCTTTGAAATGAAACGTTTTCAAGAAAATTCCAAGCATGACATTCTCAAGATTTTTAGCGCCAAGTGAAGAAAGGCGGAAATCCAAGTGAAAACGAAATGAGTTCAAGTATGACATTAATGGCAAACGCCTTCAGAACCGTATGAATGGAGAATATTTTAAATATTTTATTTCAAATATGTCATCTTGAAGATTTATTGATCACGATAACCATTTATTATCCACAAGATCAGTGGGCTTGACTCATTGAATTTCCCCTCTAATTTATTTAAAACCCATAAAGAATCTGCAATTATATTCAAAGAACGAACCGTCCCACATTTTCTTAATCAATTACAATCAATATTCCTTTCCAATCGCCCTCTCAAAGATTTAATTTTATTTCCAACTGGGTCAATCTCGCGACAATTTATTTCTTCGGCCCGCTTGTCGCCGTCAATTTTATTAAATGTTTTTGAGGAATTTGTAAAACCGAATTTAGCGACAAGTTATTTGCGATTTTTTGTGCTGTTTTGGTTAGTTGTTGTGCCAAAGCAAATTGAACAAGAATTTTTATGTATGAAATATTTGTATTTATGTTGTAAATTCCGGAGCATGTGTGAATTCATAATATTGGTTTTGGCAAAAAGAGAGTGAAATTTCGGTTGCTTTTTTTAACAATACAAAACTTTCCACTGAATGTCAATTAAGAATGGTACAGGATGGAGCCAAAATCGAATTGGTAGCCATAAAAAAATGTAAGGCCCACGCCAAACTAAATAAAGCCATCGTACCTCCCACTTCTCTGCTGGCTTTTCTATCAATCTTCTGGCAATCCCCCCGCATAACTCTCAAGAAACGAGTAATGAGCGTCTCATTAAGCGTATTTTTTTTTTTGTTAGCCTTTTGTGTTGGACACACCGCCAGACCGACCGACCGGCTTGTAAATAAGTTTGGCCCATTGCGCATTTAGTTCATTAACCTCTTCAACTACAATTGTTGTAAATTTTTCGCTCTGGGAGTTCATTGTTGGGGCACAGCAACACAAGAAAGCTGGACCGGGTAGCTGGCTAGCTAGCTGGCCGCAACTTGGCCTAACAAAATGGTTATAAAAAAAAAATACAAAATTGTTTGCTACCATGGCCTGATATGCCAATTAAAGTGCGACCAAGCTCTCCAGCAGCTCCGACTCACTCAGTCTCTTGTGTGGGGGCGTGTGCTTTCCCTCGATGGAGCTTGGCCTGAGCTGGCTTTTTGTTGTTAGCCTGGTTAGAGGTTATGGCGAACAATTACTTAAAATTAGCTGCCAGCGCAGTGGCTGCTGGGCAACGGCCGTAAAAATCTTTCTTATAAAACTCAAGTTTGTATCGCGTCTTGCGATGAAGTTTTCTTCGTTGGCTAAAAGTTTATCGAGCTGAATGGGGATGATGTTTTTTTTCATTATTCACGCCATGAACAGGCGTGACTGTGAGCGAAATTGATGAAGACATTTATATTATAATTAAGTACTAACTTCTTGGCGTTTTTATAACATACTTGATTAGACTAGTTTTAGGGTGAAAAACTGTTTTATTGATTGAAGAACAAAACACAGAAGGAAAATACAAACTATACTTTTAAAACTCTAACCCTTAATCTTTTTCCCAAAAGGGTATATTTTCAATCTACTTTTGTATTAGTATCTAAAGCTTATTTATTTGACCCTCGACACCAATTTGCGGATATAAGATACATCTTACACAACTGGCACCCCGTGGAATGTATTTCCTGCTACTCTTTCGATTGGTAACTGTGGCAAAACAATTTCAAATAATTAATGTCAAGAGCAAGCACCCACACCAGCAGGGCAGAAGCCAGTCAGATATGCACGAGTATATCTGAGTTTGATGTATGTGCTTTGACAGTATCTGATTATTGGCATGCGTATCTATCAGTTACATTAGTGCGCACAAATATATTTCAAGTTTGTGTGCACATACAGTTCAGTTATATACACATCTATATATTTATATATATACAATATATATTCGTATTTATCATAAGACACAGCGGGTTCGACGGTTGCGGCTGCTGCTGCTTTTGACTGACTGCAGGAATTTATATTATCGATAGGTTATAAATTGAAGACAATGAAATCAATTGATTGGCATTTCTGAGACGTCTGGGGAGGTGATTGGATGTGGGCATTATTATGGCATCTGGGTGTGCTTCGTGTTAGGCATTTGCTGCAACACTTTGACCCCGTTTGTGTGCGGATTCGAATTTGATTCTAGACCCTCGGATACGAGAAGAAAACTTATAATTACGCTTTTAAATATCTCAATTTTCAAGACCGGTTTCCGAGTTTTTTTTTTTATTTTTAAAGGTACACTTTGAAAAAATAATAATAAGTCGATTATTTAAAAAAAATATCAAAGCTTTAACATGACATTTATTTATAGCTGAAATATTTTAAAGTAAACTGCTTATCAAAAAAAGAGTTTAAAAAAGCTTGAGACATGTTAAAGGTGAAATTATTTCTGCATTTAAATTAAAAATTCCAGATCTTGATCTCTTTTTTCCCTCTGTATATATAGACGGCTCCACCTCTACGGTTGTCTTGGAGAATCGATTCAATATATGCACATGAGTAGAAATCTATTCTATTAACTTTTTTTCTCCGTCATGACTGTCCCTTCTTATTGATCAGTCATCCATATTTATGGTACATATTTAAATTTTAAATTTTTGGCAACATAGTTTTCCATTTCTTGTTCAGATTTTTTTCCCTATGCTTATTTTATTTTATTTTTTATTTTTTTGTGTCAATGCTATTTGTCACCTACACTTTCTGCTATATATTTCTTGTTGGCTTTCGTTTTGTTTCGATTTAGCTGCCTCTGTTTTTGGCTGTCGTGTGTTGATCGTACTAAAGGCAGTGCGAAATGTTTTTGCAATGGCTACAAATTTTATGGCAATTTATTTTGTCATAAACGTACATATAGTTTTTGTAAATAACCTTTTTCTGTATACCGTTTGCTTGAAGGCTGCTGCGCCCTCAAATATATCTTGATATATTTTTTTTTTTACTATTCGCTCTTTGATGCCAGCCGCCTGTGTGCAATTATTTTGATGATGATAAATTTCATTTCGGTTCGTTCGCTTTCGATTTAGGAATAGCCATTGACGGGGGAAGAATAATGTATGTTGAAATGGATCAAGATGGAAAGGGTTTTGATTTGTACGTGGAATGCCTTTTAAGTGGTTGACAATTTTTTAAATATTTTTAAGCTTATTTGGTATGACTTTAGTGCCTAGTAAATGTGCAGAATTAAGTCAGCATTAATTTCTCTTAAAGAATCTATCTGTCATAAGTCCAAGTCTTTAACCATGACAGAAAATCATTAAAATAATAAAAGAAAGAAAGAAAAATCTCAATAGAAACATTCAAATGGAATTTGGCGAACCGCAAAAGTTGACTTTTCTTGTTATTTTTCAGTCCACACAAAACTGCTATTGCTTGGCATGTCAAATGCAATGAATTCAAGCCAACCACCAAGCCAATTGCTTGGCTGCCTTTTCCTTTCCCCATTTCTATGGATAATTTGTAATCAAATATCACGAACAGAGGGGAGCACACAGTGTGCCATCTGAGTTTGTCCATTCTCATGCCAACGGAACTAACTATCAAAAACCCAGTCAGACGATGTCATTGGGCAAACAAATATGTGCAGACCAGAACCAGACAAGCAGCCACTTCCTATTTGTGCAGAATTTGTGCACAATTTAAGTATCTAAACAGCCGTAAAATTGTGAAACATGCAATGCCAATAGCCCCACAAATGCCAGATCTTGTAAGTCAATAGGGGAATAGCATAGCTCTGTTTGGGAAATGTATCTGTGAGATATATCAACTTTTGCCAGCATGTCGTGTCGATTTGCATGACAGTTGGGAACTGTTCCGTTCCTTTTCCACCTTTTTGCGGTCGCTGCCTGTCTTTATCTCTGGGGGGTTTGTGGGAGAATTCCCACATAATTATGGCCGGAAAATTCCAAGAAAAGTACCAAGAAAACGGTTTAATCATAGAGTCGTTGAAATAACATCAAGATGATTTGCTTTTACAGCGATACATTCCCTTCTGCTTGCTTAAAAAAGTTTTCACTCAAAGTTGAACCTTTCATGTGTTCACCTCTTTACTAACTTTTTCTCAGATCTAACATGATAATGTGCAAATATTCATCATTCACAATTCAAATAAAATTCCTTGAAAACTTTTTCGTCGACGCAAATTGTAAGCAAATATTTTTGCAATATTCACTTTGACTTTGGCATTCTGGGCAAAACTTTCATGCATCTCATGCTGGGAAAATCGCAGCTCAGCCATATTATCTTGTCATAGCCGGTATACATCATATGTTTATCTTCATTTCGTATTTCTTGTATTTCTCGTATATGTACATATATATTTTTCTGGCGACCGGATGCATAAATAAGTGACAAAGCCCGGGCTTTTGCTGGTGGCATATTCGCGCTTTGTTTTTGCCCAGTTTCCGGCAGCAGTTTAAGAAAAAGAAATACGAGCAGAGATGTTTACGTATCCATATTGAGGTGACATGTCTTCTTGGGAATAGCTTTAACTTTTCACCAAGGTTTTTATGTAAATTCTATTTATTTGACTTTGAAAATTACTAGAGAATATGAAAACTTTGAAGAAAATAAACATAGAAAAGTCTATAGAAGGCAAACTTTTGGAGTAAATGTATTAATAATACCATTAACCAATAATATTACATATAAAAATCGACTTTAAACTTAAACAGATTTTAGTAATCGGCTAAAATAATTTATAATTTATAATTATATGTCAAAACAAATTGTATTGTCCACACAAAATCCATTTACTCTAGTGAGTTGAGTCAAATTAATCTTACCTTAGTTAACTTTAATTATAAAATTCTTAGTTGGCAAGCCATTAAGAAGACGGTGACAAATGATAGAAAGCCAATCAAAAGACACTTTGGAACATCCATCAAAGCTGGAGAATATTCTACAACAAATTGCCATCAAATTTGAATCTTTTTGGCGGTTCCGTGGGAAATCAATCGAGTCACTTAACCATGGTCTAATCATAATTGAAATCTTCTTTTCGTGGGGGCATTATGCAATCGCCGCCACTCAACTGTGTCAGATTCAGATACAGAAGACCTGAAAAAAAAAGAAATAGAAAAAAAAAAAAAATGTTTAACGAATCTCCGTCCTCCCCTGATCTATTAAACCAAAAAATAAATGCAGAAAAAGAGTAGAGCAGAGGAAACCAGTTTGCAGAGCACAGTTTCCCTTCGAAGTCAAACGAAACAAAGAACTTGGGCCAGAAGCTAAGGCAAAATCAGACCCAGACCCGATAGCTTTACTCTAGCTTGGTTGAAATTGTTTTTCTCTCTTTTGCCGTCTCTGTGGATTTTGTCTTATTTGTTTCGCTCGAACGGAATCGGATTTATGAGCGCTGCACGCCTCTCGCCCAACGAGTGCGAAATAAATTTTTATTGAGTGCTTGCCCCATTGGCAAGGCGGAATGAATATTGCCTAAAATATCAAACTTGTAAAACGGCGCGAAGAAATATCTCTGGCCAACTGACAACTGGCCAAAAGATGTCAATAGGCAATGGCAAATGGCAAATGGCAAATGCTAAATGCAATTAGTTCGGGTCCAATTC
This sequence comes from Drosophila kikkawai, assembly GCF_030179895.1. Taxonomy (NCBI): domain Eukaryota; kingdom Metazoa; phylum Arthropoda; class Insecta; order Diptera; family Drosophilidae; genus Drosophila; species Drosophila kikkawai. The sequence goes on along the minus strand of NC_091731.1, from coordinate 26,999,780 downwards.
AAAATTGGCAGCCACTGACAATTTTGCAGCAGGTGCTGAACATTTATTTCTAATGTAAATTATCTCCGAATTTGGGGATTGGAGTCTGTGAACAATTAAGATCGATTGCAACATCCTTGCCATTGAGTTTCACTTTCACATAATTGCCACATAATTTTAGCCTCGAGTGGAAATAGCTGGCAAATAACTTGTTTTTGTCCAGGATGGTTGATTGTTCGTTTTTGTTGCTGGAATTTTTACGTGAAAGTAAAACTTTTGATTATTTCTTTTCTCAGATTTATATAGGCTCGTCCCAGAGCTTCCCTTAATTATATTTTCGCTAGGTTTTTCCCTACATAAAGCCCAGTATATCCCATTTCAGAGTGTATTGTTTATTTGCGGGAATAGAAAACCTCTCTAGTCCACTCAGCTTTTATTTATTTGTTTAATTTCCAAGCGAGTCTCGCTTCTTTCTACGGAAGAGATTAATGCTGCCCAGTGGTAATCAAAATTTGATGCCTCGACAACGATAGGCATTGGTGGAGAGAGACCTGAGACCTGGGACTGAGGCCCCCGTCTGCATCTGTAAACAATTCTTGGCTGGGACAGTCAACGACCTTCGGTTGGTCACTGTTTGGGGAGCGAGCAATGACAGCTTCGGCTTTAATTATCTGGGGCTTGGGAACGAAAAAATAGGAGACTGTGGGAGTTGCCTCCCGTTGCCAAAAGTCCATTACCATTTCATTAACATAGACATAAAACTTCCTCCCTTTTTGCACCACCCACCCACCCACCAGTGTCCCTTCGCGTGTGTGCGTGAGTGTGTATTGAAATGAAAACACGTGTTGCGGCCATAAACAAAGAAATTGGTAAATGGCACACGAAAAAGCAAAACAAAACAAAGCAGTAGCGCAGCAGCGTCTGGAAAACAAAAAAAAGAATTGCCAAAAAACTCGGCCTAGCGTGAAAAGCACCCGACACTCGAAAGCACACGTACACAAAAGAGGCCCCCAAAGTGGGCAATGCCTGTGTGTTTGCTTTTGTATTTTTCGGAGCGGCTCCTTTCGCCAAGTCAAATCCCATTTTTTGTCGGTTGTTTTTTTTCTGGGGTGTTTCCAACAGCGAGCGAAAAAGCAATATTTGGCTTTTCACAGGCTCATGAAATGATCTTGAAAATTTAAATTGCTTTCTGGAAGTAAATAAGTTCTGAAACTGTTTTTATTGATCTATTTTTGGGAGATGGGACTTCTTAGCCTCTGTTTTAAATTATTTTTAAAATTCAAAAATAATTTCCTAATATTATTTCATCCAGATAAGCTTTATCTATAGTGCTTTGGTGCTTAATTTCTAGATAACCCTTTTATTTGGAATATATTTTTCTCTATCTGCACCAGTTGACCGCATAAAAAAAGTGGTTTCAAGCCATATTACGTGTCGCAGTTGTCGCTTTTCGAGCTTCGACAGTTTCCGACATATCGACAGTTGCATCCCGCCTTAACGCACACCCCCTCCTTAGTGGCTCTCTTCTCGGCTTTGAGACCCCTCCAATTTTCAATGGAGTGTGAATAAAATGTAATCTGCCGCCTGCGTGTGGTAATCTAACAAAAAAACAAAACGCCACAAAAAATGGTTAAAAAAAAAGAAGAAGGAAAATCCGTTTGCAACTTATAACTGAACGCTGCTGGCCCCAACTGACCCCTACCACTTCCCCCTACTAAAACCCCTTTTGATCAACGTTACACAGAAAAAAAAAATAAGAAAAACTGAAAAATTGTTACATGACCACGTAAACCATTACAAAAATTGAATTTGTGATTGAAATTAAAGCGTTTTTGGAAATACATAATTATCTTAAATTATTAATTGTATTTAACTAAGAATATCAACGGAGTAAAAGCTAGTTACATTTATTTTCTGTGTGAAAATGCAGGCAGCCAGCTGTGTTGATTTTCATTTTCAGCACGACTCGGCGTTGGAGGCGTGGCGCCGCCCTCTTTTCGCATTGATTGCGTTACAATTTCAGGTTTCTGGTTTCAGCTTTTGCTTGCTGCCAGTCTACTTCTACTTTTTTATTTAAGTTTTTTTTTTTTGCATTTTATTTTAGTTGTACACCGTTGAGACTTTGGCTTTTGTTTTTGTTTTACCGGCTGTGCCACAAAACGTGTCCGTTGCTATTGTTGTTGTTGTTGCTGTCTGCCACAGCGTTGGAGTTGATCCTTATCTGTATCTCCGGTCGCTGGTTCAGGCTTTATAGATTTATTTACAGTAAAAATTTCCAGACAGACATCTGGCATATTAAATTATATAAATAATATTAAAAATAAATTAATAATATATTATTTCATATTGAATTATTATTAAATAATTCTTTAAATGCCATAAGCCATAGTTTAATCACCTTTAAATTGTTTAAATAAACATATAAAATATTGTTAAAAATATAACATTTTTAGCTAACAATGTATTTACAATTTACAAATTTATTTTCTTAACATTTTTATTATTTAAGGGGGGGGTAAGGTTAATTCGGTGCAAAAATGCCCACTTTTCAAAAAAATGTTGTGGCGAAACGGCTAAAGCTAGCTTAACGAATTAAATACCATATAATAACACAACATTTGAACAGTTTGTGATAAATTTTGTATTGAAAAATATTTAGAGGTAGAGGAGTTATAAGGAATCTCCCGAGTCGCCTCCAAAAAAAGTTGGTTTGCGGTGTACATCCTAACTGTCCACAGAATCATCCGATCTACAAAAATTATACCTCATTCGTTAAAGGATAAGTGTCCCGAGGTATTCTCGAAGCGTTTTTATTTTTAAAATTTTTTCCCTATTTTTTATCAAAATTTGAAGTCAAAACCCCGATTTTTGACTAAAAAATTAAGTTAATTTGTTAAATAAAAAATATAAGAAAATTAAAAATTAAAAAAAGCTCGACGATAATACCTGTAGAATTATCTAAAGAAGTTATGTTCCAAATTTCAAACCGATTGGTTCAGTATATTTTTAGTTATCGTGTACACCGATTTTCAAAATGGCATTTTTCAGGAGAGCGCTTTAAACTTTGTGATTCCCATGCATTGAACACCAACCGACCTTCGTTCAGCTCCGCATAACTTCGTCAATTTTACTATGATTGATGTAAAACTTGGACACAATATTCTTAAGATATTGAACTTTTAAAATAAAAAATAAAAAAAAATTTACGAAAAAAAAAATTAAATACCTTACCCCCCCCTTAACAAAAAATCGGAAACTTAAAGAAATAAGTCTTAGTAAAGTCTGACTGTATGGAGCTGCTTGGCTTGGATTGTTGGCTTGGCTTTGGGGTCTCTGCTGGCCACGAACGACTCTCAACCGGTTTGGGTCTCTCTCTTAGTCTCAGCTCTCCATTTCGTTTCGTTTTCGTTTCGATTTACGAGCGCAAAATTAAAACCAAATGAGTGGATCAGCGAACTGCCCTGGTTGTTATTGTTTCTTGGCCTGGCATTAAAAAAAGCAAAAAAATAAAAGGCCCAGTCCAAGATCTTGAAATGTGGTCGGCGAGGCCTGCGGCCGAAAGTCTTCCTGCGTTCACAGATCGTGAAAAATATGTCGGATTCGAATCGGATCTAGGCATTACCATTACCACTCTCCCAGAGCAGTCGCAATCTCATTCAATTGACTCTGCCCCGCATGCAGAGTTATATAAATGGTGGATGCTGCCCGTAAATGGCCCGGGTTTATTATTATTATTGTTATGGCTGCCGTTTGCGTTGTCTTTATTTGGTGGCAGAAATAATGTCGCATTAAATAAATTATTTCACATCGTTGGGTTTTTCGGGCAATACATAAACTGACTTTCATTTCCTGCAAAAATACAGAAAAAATAAAGAGACTGCAGTTGCTTTTCGACATTTGTGTGGGAGTTGCAAGAGAATATGTATGTTTATGGCTGCATTAACTTATATGGGGAATGGAGTTTCTGGTTTTTACTTTCAGTGATTCATTTGAAATTGCAATTTCGGCGAACAGTTGTCTTTTTAATATGTACAAGTTTGTTTTTACAATTTTGAAAAGTAAGTTTTGGATCTTAACATATAAAAAATAGAGTTTATATTCTCTTGAAACAATATATTCAAAAAGATAAACATATAAACAATGATCAAAGTTTGTTTTGCTCTTTTAGTTTATAATTTCCATTAAAGTTAAGTTTCCAAGAGGCTCAACCCTTTTCATGTTCATTAACTTAACCATTATTTGTTCATTAAAACTATATTATATAAAGGTTAAGGACACTTTTCTGAGATCTTTGATAACCTTGATGATTGTTGGTTAAGCCTCTTTTAAAAACCACTTGTAAAACCATTTGGCACACCCGCACTTATAAACCAACATCAAAAAACTAAAATCCAAGAACTAACACCAAAATAAATGCCGAAATAAAAGCATTGTCAACCTTCGGTTAAAAACAACAACAAAATAAAAACAAATTTACGGTTAAAAGTACTAAAAATCACCCGAAAATCAACATGTTGGCTGCTCTTTTCGACTTGCAATTTATCATATTGTAAAACCGAAACCCAAATCCGATGATAATGCTCGTGTTGTTTGCATTTGCCTGTGGTCTCTCTTTGCTATTGTTGTTTCTCTTCTAGTTTTGCGACACGAAAATACATTTCGGATATATATTTTTGTTTTTTTGTGTTTTATTTTAGTTGTGTTTTTGGTTTGTTTAGTTAGTCGTTTTGATGCATCATTGCACAGTTGGGGAAAGGTCAGGGGTGTCAAAAATCTGTCCATGCATGTTATTTTTCAGTTTTCGGGTGTGTTTCGTGTGAAATATTATTATTCGCTGTGCCTAGATACTAAAAGATAAAATGTAATTATGCTTTAATGGTTTAATTAGCAGAATTTATGGCTAAACTAATTGCTTTTTGTGCGGGCTCTGAGCCAGAGGTAAACGTATTCTGCGAATTGATATACTGGGTCAATTGGGTAAGGCACGAAATCCTTTCTTTCAATAATTAATAAGCGAAATGGATTCGAGTGGAAAACTCACAAATCGTGACATGACAAAAAACGAGGCAAAAAACAAACCAAATGAAAAAAATGGGCTAAAAAGAGAGCAACTTGGCTGCTATTTTTGCACACACCTCGAAATCTCCACGCAAACAAAAAGAAAACACTCACACACACACACACACACAAAGGGCAAACCTGCCTTTGACAGTCGACATGAAAATTGATTTCCACGGGCTGCTGTTGCTGCTGGTTCGAAGCTTTGGCGTGGGCTTCGGTGGCGTATGAGTAATATCCGAGAATGAAAGTACATTTTTCAGTCTCACAAAATCAATATCCAGACTCTGGCTTAGCTGTTACATTTCGAGCAAAACGATTACATACATTTCCATCCATATGCAAAACAACTTTGACGTAATGTACACAAAAATTTCCCTCCTTTCTGCCCGTCCTCCCCTTGCATTTGTCCACCCCTTTTCCTTTTGGCCACCGGCAACGAGGCCAATCTCACCTGAGATTGCCGTGAAATTCTATTGCTGTTTCGTGGGCTTGAAGTCAAATTAGAAAAGCGAACGGAAAAAAAGAAAGAGTAAAGGAGAACGCGAACAAATCTGTGCCAGCAAGCTGAAAAATTATGAGGTCGGGCTGGGCTGTACTGGGCTGTGGCATCAAATTAAAAACAGACGCATTTTGGTCCACAATTCCGTGCATAACACAAAATCAATTACAATTTTAATTAAATATGCAAAGCTCCCAGAAAGAGCCCCCCCCCCCAGTCAGCGGAGCGAATGGCACAGAATGGAGAATGGAACTCAATCAGGCAAAATGTCCCCCAGGCAGGTGACGTCTTTCCATAATAATGTCCCCTGCCTCTGCCACGCCCACCCAAACAATCAGCCGCCCACACAAGCCTTTGGCTTGGCCCATCCTTTTGGAAAATTCCCCCAGGTAGACAAAAGGGTAAGGCGGTAGCCCTTTAAATATGGATAGGACTTTGGCAAACCAAACGAAAATTGAATGCTCTTCAGGATTACATCTTAAAGTTGAAGCTTCCTCAAGCTTAAATTTATGCTGCTTAACATGTTGGCTTTAAGATGTGTTTTTAAGGCGATCCCTAATCTCATAAGTCCTTAATTTATAACATGTTGTCCATTATTATTAATATGCAATCTTCTTTGCAACTGTAAATGGAATTATTAGTTGTATTTTATGTATTTATAATTTTGATGTTACAATGAATAAATTCTTTGTCATTTGTTTGTGTTTAATCTCTACGCAAGCAAACAATTTAAAATAAATAATTTAATACTTTGAAGGAATTAATCATTAAATCTAAGGGTATTTCTCGTTTAAATAAAAATGAATCAGCTTGATCTCAGGACAAGCTTGCATCGTAAAATAATATAAATGGCAGCTCCCCAGCCGCGCTTAGGCAGGTCATTTAAAAATATAAAAATTTAATGACTCTTGCGGTACCGAGACACAAAATTCTTAATTAAATTGTCCCAGAGCAGGGAAGGCAGATTTGACAGATTTTCCGAGCAGCAAATCAATTACAATTTGCCTTAGCTCTGGAACGGACACTTGGCCTAATCCTGTCCAAGAGGGCCAGGACAAAGTGGCAAGCACTGCATTTGCAGTTTTGCAACTGCATCTGTATCTGTATCTGCATCTGCATCTTTGATGCCGAAACCAAGCCAAATGGAAATGCGGTGAGCCGGCCCAATGGCAGCAACAACATCTGGCATCTGGTCAATTGGTCAATTTTCATTTGCATATCATTTGGATTGGCGGCCAAGAATGTTGCAAAACTCTCCTAAATGTACAGTTTTGGCATTTTGGCAGCTTGACGTAATGGGCACACCACGGGCAGCAAGAGTCAAAAGAGGTTTATTATGGAAGTATTTTTGATTGCGGACTTCAGACTGTGACTTGTTTAGGGATACCTGCAGGTTTTAGTTAGTTAATTAGCAAAGTGCGTGGCAATCTTTTGGAATCCCTAATCCACATTTACATTTGAATACATTTAATTAATTTGTGTACTTTTTCTCTTTCTTTACAGGTATGTATGACTGAAATAAATCAAAAGCAAATGCAAAATATCGATTAAGGTCACATTACGTATACGACGGGTTGTGCTTGCGTGGATACAAAAGTGGCCATTTCAATTATAAGAGTGTTAAGTCTAACTGAAAGTTAATTAATTAAAGCTAGGATACTCTAAATTTAGTATCCTGACTTTTGTTGATGATTAATATATAAATATATTTATTTAACAAGGTTTTATATATATTTTAATAATATTATCTCTAACAAAAATGAATATTTTGAGTTTAGGCTTTTAAGGTATTAAAAAAACTTAAAAATATATATCCAAGTACCTTTCACTGGAAAAACGTTTTCTAAAATGCTCTTTTTTTCAAAAATGTCCCCCCTTTTTATTGCATTACATTACTGGACCCACTCCCAATGAGTTATGGCCAACTTTATGCCCAACATTTAACTTTGTCAAACTCAAACATAAATATCCAAAAAGTGTTTTTTCTTATTTCTTCTTTGGTCGTTTTTAATGATATATGGCTGGCTGCTGGGGACCGGGGTATCTTGGTTTTTTATCAGCCATTAATGATCGCCAGAGGAGCGTGATGGGTCGAAGAGGCGGGTTAACACCTCAAACGGTTTGTCAGATGTCTGATATTTTTCCCAGTTATTATTATTTTTTATTTTCTTTTATTTTACGGAGCGGAGACATTGAGGCGTCGACGACCATCAGCTGTCAACAGTTTTTGCTGCTGCTGCTGTCTGCGCAAATATTTGCCAGCTGCGTAATTGCAGCCAAAACTACAGACGAAAAAATAAAACAGTGTCTAAAGAGAAGACAAACGAAAACATATTTATGGGGTAGCCAAAGTCAAATGAAGTAGAGCCCTAATGAGTGGTATTGTGTGGGCAGGCGTTGACACTTTTAACAAAGGTCAGTTTGCTATTTTGAACTCATTTCAAAAGACTTTGCAAAGTGGCCCAAGCATCGATAATATTTTTTCGTAAACTGTCTAAAATTCTCTCAAATTTGTTGAAACAATTGGGCGGGCTGCTTTCATTCGGAAGTTTGCTCGAAGGGCGCCCCAAGTTTTCTTATTAGCAAGGAAGTTTATTGTTTTCCATACACTTCGAGGAACATCTGCCTGGCCGGTGACAAGTTTTTCGCCCTTGGTTGAGGGACAGAACTTGGAATCTTGTAAACTTTTAGTTCTTTGCCATTCAAGTAATGAGAAACGCTTTAAAAACTACAAGAAAATCTTTGCTAAGTTGCTGTCAGGATACAGCTTAAAGTTTTACGGAAATTAAGGGATAAGAAATTATTTTTGTCTTTATTAACCTTAGTATTTTTTCTATTATTTAACCCTTGAGAAGTTTTCTTAGATTATTATTAATTTTTTAACACAAGACTTACTCCACTATAGTGAGAAAACACAATTGCTAATGGTTAGCACATCTAACAATGGCAATTTAAATATTTGCTTAGCCACCGGTTCAATTTAGTTGCAACCTTTAACATTTGAATTGGGTTTTAGATAGCTTCGAGTGGCGCTGTTAGCTAAAAAAAAAGTGTTTCCCACGCTGGCGTTTTAAAATCATATCGGGACAGCATCTTTCGGGGCCACTACAGTGGGACTTGTAAGCCGCAAACTCAGCAGCTCTTGAGGGTCTCAAAGCCCGGGGCCTTTCGAGTGGTTTTGGCGCAGTTTAGATGACTTGGGGGCACTTTGGGCCACCAAGTGAGAAACGCCTACGAGGCTCTCAGTCGATGGCTGGCAACAATTTCCTATTGTTGCAGGAAAATAGAGAGAGAGAGAGTTGGAAATGGATTTTGCTTTTTGTTGCTTTTATTCTCCACTTAGACGTTGTCTAAGTTCTTTTTAATGAGTTTTGAGCTCCGCATATCTGCGTTGCAGTTGCTAGTCAAAACTTTTGCCCGACTCGCGTGTTTTTCGCTTGATTTTCTGACGGCTGACTTAAAGGATTTTCCTTACCAAGGACTTGGCCCTACGGTTGTTGCCTAGGAACGAGTAAAAACAAAAAAAAAATTGCCATGTGTGAGCATGGGCGCGGAGTGAAAATAAACAATAAACACATTCCGTTGACATAAAATAATATATAAAGAATCAACAAAAGCATAAAAAAGCCGACCACAAATAACTACAGGGATGTTGGCTTAGCATAGAAAATGCGTAAAAATACTAAAGTCACCTGATCCTGTCCTACGACCTCCTCCACAGCCCCTTTTCCGCCTCACCCGCAAGGCCTCTGACTGAACAATAAACAAGCCATAAAATGTTTGCCGTGTGCACTTGGCTTAGAAAGCGGCAATGAAAGCATTTTATATATCAAATAAACAGCAAGAGAGGCACAAATTTTATCATCCAACTATGACATACTCTTTTTACAAAGCATTACGGCATTGAGGAATTACGGCACTACGCTTTAGGGCTGTAAATCTTACATAAACCTTTTATACTTTAGCTTAAAATGTTTGCTGAATTAAAATTATTATTAAAAAAGTATATAAAATTATCTTGAAATGAATAAGAATTATTGTAATTTTGTATTGTTTCAAGCTTACGTTAATCTCCATTCGTTTATTGAATATTAATTTTTATTTTGTATAATTTTTTATTTAAAATTATTCTCATAAAACTATTATAAATATTGCAACAATACGTCTCACAATCTCATTTAAAACCCGCAATTGCCATAAAATTGCCTTGAATACCCAATCCAAAAGATATACTTCAGTCTTATTATTCCTTGAGGGCAAACTGCAATCTAAATATGAAGTTAACGCAAACCGCAGTTTATGACGGCGATGTCTTATGGCTCTCCGACACATAAAACCAGGGCACGTGCGAGAACAGGAACCTGAAGCAGTAACCGGATAATATTCAATAATAACCAGGTCGAAATGTTGTCCTGCACACCTGCTAGCTTGCTCATATCGCCATAAAAAAAGAGAACAGAAAAGGGTTCAACTATTTTTGGGGGGCTTTTGCCCAAAGGAAGAGACCCTGGCCGGAGGGCTTCTGTTAACCATTTGTTTGTCGGTCGGTCGGTCGGTCGGCCTGGGCACACAAAAAGGCATTTGCAAAGTTGTTGCCGAAGCCCCAAGTGCATTGATTGATTTGCTGGACACGGAATACAAAAGGAGTCGAGATTCCATTGGGCTGTTGTTTGCATGTCCTGTGATTTCCATTGTGCCTCCTGGGAGTGCCATAACCAGAGCAATTAACGTTTAACATTCATTGGAACTCGGTTACTGTGTGTATACAAATATATATCTATATCTATCTATCTGCACTTAAACCACAAGGAGCAGGCCATAAAAGTCCATTCAAAGTCAGGGAGTCAAGGGAATGAAACTAAAATCAACGTCAACTGCAGAGAAGGAGCCGAAAACGAAGAGGCAAAATAAAAAAAAGAAGAACCAGACGAGCCCATTAATTTTTATTGCGCACACGAAATATTCCCAAAAGCGGAGGAATGGGCCGGAATTTATACACACACACACACACACATACTACAGGCACATCCAAATATATTTGAATAAAAATTAGCTAGCATACATTTAGGCGGCAGGGCCGCCGCCGTAAATCTCGTAAAATACCAAAATACCAAGCGGCAACTGTTACGGCGTCGCCATCGAACGCCAAGGTAATCAGCACAAGGATGGTCCCCTCGGGGTGGCGGGGATGGCTCAGGATTGGGTTCGGGATTGAGGATGTGGATGTGGATGGGAATGGGAGCTGCCTGCTTTTGGGGGATTGCGTGTGGCGTCGTAGTCCTCATCGGTATTGTCACAAGGGGGTTGATTTTCGGGGGATTTTCTTTCTTTTTTTTTCGACCTGAAAAATTTCTGCGATGTGTGTTTTTTGCGGAGTCGCTCTCTAAACATATTTTGTTTGTTGCAAGGAAATTGAGTACTCAATCGGATACTTATTAATCAATCAATTAGAAAAGTATTTCAGGTTGTCTTTAATATTAAATAAATATTCAGACATATAATCTTAAGAGCAAGCTGTTTTCGGAATGCACAAAATATATTTAAATGGCAATTTAAAATCAGAAATTTTTCAAAAATCCTTTAAAAAAAATCTAGTCCATTCCTTTTACTAATAATAACAACAAGTGTATTGTAACTTCGGTGATTTCAGTAAACTTTTTTGTTTCACCGCGAAAGGTTTTTTCTTTTCTTTGCCTACTTCAGAGGGCTCAGGCCTGATGACAACAACTCCAACAACGTTTTCGAGCAAAAGCAAATAAATTTCAGTCCACTCGGATGAGACACATCCCTGAGAGAGTGTCCAGACATATTGGCGACGCAATTTCGTAACAGTTGTTGGCGCTGCTGTTGTTGGCCATATTTAGGCATCATAACAAGTCGTAAAATGGAATTCCAGTTGTTTGTCAGTTACTGTTTTAGTTTCCGAACGGGGGCACTGCCTCTGCCTCTGCCTCTTTTGGCTCCAGCTATACTTAGTTTTCAGATTTTTGATTCCCAGGATTGCTTATTCGTCTTTTATGGAGGAGGCATAAAAACTTTTGCTTAAGCCGCCTCCCCCGCCGAATGCCGTGAAGGCTTTTGTCCTGACGTCAACTGTTTCTCCATGGTCTTCAGGCCAAATCTTTGGGGAAATTCTTGAAAAAGAAAGACGGGAAATCTCCCGCAAAGCTTAGCAAATATATATGTGTGCACGCAAAGAAAAGTTCTAAATTATAAGAAGAATTTTTAAATTTTAGATATAGTAAATATAAAATCTATCTATATAACCTTTTAAAAAAAATCAACTAAATATAAAACTCTGTTTTACAAATTGTATACATTTTTTAATATCGTAAACAATATATTATATTTTCTTTCTGTGTTTATTTACGTTTGTGCTTATATGTATCGAGTATTATGTAGTACTTAAGGTGTTCTTAGAGGGATTTGCCAAGTGCTACCTGAGCCAACCAGGACTTCAACTGCCTGCCTTGGGTTTTTCTTTGTTTCAACCATTTTTGTTGCTATCCCTGTTGTTCCAAAAGCATTTCTTATGCATCCTGGCAGGCAGGCTTATAATTAAAACTTATGTGTATGTGTTTCGGTGTCCCAGGGCAGCTTATCGATGGAAACGCCGGGAGATCAGGACTCCAAAAATATACATAATTCGTGGTGGCGCCATATTGCGGACCAGCATCAGCATCACATTTGATGGAGGCAATCCCATTTGTGGACCTTTTTCCCATCCATTCATTCCGCTTGATCGATTCGGTTATAAAATTAAAAATAAACACAAATGTTGGCATAAATTTTACAAAATGTACGCAATTTGCATTTGCCATTTTCGAGGAGAGAAACATTTATATGTGGAAAATGGATGCCCTTGGGTTAAATTACATTGCTAATACGCCGCGTTGACTTACCTTTCTTGCCTTACTTCCGCTGTTGCGACGAGTGGGGGGTATTGGCTAAAAAAGGGGTGCAGCGGGGGGTAACTTACGTTTCCTGCGTGTATTCAACTCATTTCGCATGTGTTTTTCACCCACATCAACCTCTCCCTCACTGCCTTCCGTTTCCCTTTTAGCAGCCATGCGTTGTGCATTTAAATTTCAATGCCTTACGGCTTTTGAAAAACCCTCATACAAAAACATTTATATATATAAATACACGTATATGTATAAATATTTATTGCCCTGTCGGCACGTAATAGGCAGAGTTTAAGGGGGGGCTTTAAGGGGACTACGTCATCCTGACACATCCACCTATCTTCTATGGGGATTTCGCCGTTGTTCTTATTCCGTCTCTTGTCGTTTTTGACAACACTTTGTTCAGTTTGGCGGCTTTATCTGGTGCCACCCAGTGCCACCCTCCACATAGAGCATATATGCATATATACTTACATGACTTTGGTATTTTTGTTGGCCCCATCATGTTGGTTTGTTTTATATGATTTAATTTGGCATTTATTTTGTTTGACGAACGCCGCGGCTCGTCTGACATTTGCTTATGCAAATTTTGTTTTCTTTCTTTCTTTTTTAAAACGAATGTGTATGTGGATTATTGCATTGCTCTAAATTGAAAATAAATAAGCATCATGAATATTAGGTTATGAAAATTAAAGTTTAATGGGTGGAGCATTAATGCAAATTTATTTAGCTTAATTTTGAAGTGAAATGATACGTGCAACTTTAAAATTAAATGGTATACATGGAGAAACATTTTGCCAATTTAAATTTAATTGTTTAATTGAGCCATTAATAATTTAAATAGGATAAACAGCAGTTTTTTTTATGATGGAGTTTTACACATTTTATATGTTTATTTAATTAAAAATTCTTCTTTAGAAATGTGGCAATTAAAAACTGTGGCAACCAATGTTATTTAATTAAAACGGGATTACTTGTTGACAACGTCAACTATGAATTTACAAGAGCTTTATATTAATTTCTTGTACCATTTGCATTGTTGTAAAAAATATGTTCATTTGACCTACTTTTTACTAAAAACTTTACCTGATTGGCCACAGAGTTTACAAAACACATTTCAATTGCTACAACAGTTGCCCCTCTTGCTGTGTTGTTATGTTAACCCTTGACCCTATAAAGCCAACTAATTGGTTTTCCAGTTCCTTCTTTTTGAACAAAAATTCAACAATCAATTAGTGCAAAATACAATTTGATATTTTTTCTTATTTACAAGTCGTGTGTTTGTTTTCACTTGTAAAACCTTTTTGTCGGCATTTCTTTCAGTTTTTATTTGCCGACTTCTTGTTATTGTGTGTAAACTGGCTTTTTGGGTTCGCCTTCAGCATTTGTTAATGTTTAGTTTTTGCGTTAGTTTTTAATGTTGTTTTTTTTTCAGCTTGATTAATATCATTGTTTGTCTCGCATTTTGTTCTACTTTTGTGTAGTTTTTATGTATCTTTTAATTTGAATTTAATTTGCCAAGAAGTGTGCGACTTTAAAGCCAATTAATAAATCAACTTCTGTTAGCTTTGTTATGCTAATTGGGATGGATGCTGGCGTAATTTGATCCAATGGCCCTGGGGGAAAAGGGACGATGGCGGCAGTAAGAAAAATATTTGTTGAGGATGCGAAAATATTTTCGTAAGCAATTATGGTCTTTTGCTTGGACACACTAAACTGTATTTATTTATTTATGTATTCATTCATTTCCCATGGCACTCGACACGTTTTTCGGCGCTGACAGTTTGAAGTATTCGTTTATATGGTTAACTTTTTTTTTTATCCACTGAGCGGATAGATTGGCAGCCGCCAAAGACTATGAATGCTGCAATCAAGGCTCGGCCGGGCTCAGCTTGGATTGGCTTGGCTTGGCTTGGCACTTTGGCATTTGGCTGGCGGCAATTGAGTGGAAAATCTTCTCCAGCCTGCATTCAATTTGTTTGCACATTTATCATGGAAACCTGTAACTCGGATCCATTCTACGCGCATTTGATGGATGGCTTAAGGGAACTTAACACTTGATACTTAGGCTGCCAGCAGATGTTGCACTATGCGTCTCGTAATTCAACTGAAAAGTTGCTGCTGCTGCTGCTGTCGCTACTGTGGCGTGTAAGCTAACTATGGCAGCGTATTAAATTTCACTTTTGTTTTCTCGCCAATTTATATGGAAATACGTATGTAGTTTTGGCCCAACTATTTTATGATATGTGACAGGCACACGCCATTGTCTTTTGGAGCATTTGCCTTAGTCTTGTGGAGTCCCTCTTCCACGGATTCCGGATAGATATGAGTTTCACATTTCGCTTGACGGCGGATTTTGCCACGTGAGAGCTTTTTCGCTGCACGGGAGAATAATGTATCTGCCAGATACAAATGAAATGAAAGTGGGTTGAATGAATGGCACACAATTCAATGAAATTGTACGCTGTGGGTGTGAGTGGTGGCTTACCTATGAAATCCACTAAAGAAAATACTATTTACGAGCACATTTCAAAAATAATTTCGTAACAGATGAAGTACATATTGGATAACGCTTATTTTAGATGCTGGTATGTATAAAACTACATAAATCAGTTTCCTTAACAAATTTTATAAAAAATATTAAGCTAATCTCAAAATTCTGTGTTTATTTATAAGGCAAGAGAATAAAAACCACAATAATTTCTTTATTTTAACTATCATTTACATATATGTAGAAAATCCATAAACATTTCCTGCTTCAATTGACTCCCATCACGCAATCAATTTATCACCCAAAGTGAACAAACTTACCAATTTTTAACGCCCATCCAAAAACATTAATTTGAAATGCCCCACACGACCCACCACCTGGTAATCAAATTTAGAGCATGTTCCAACTACCAATTCCCGATATGAACATGTACCACTGTCATGCCCAACAATAAATGTCCCAAAAGCGACATCGAGCTTACCGACCGGGTGCCGGGGACCCCTTCCATAAATAATAGCAAATGATTTCAGCGGCATGATAAAACAGACACGCGCCCACGTAATTAGAACATTACCAGACCATTTAGCCAAAACTACGAGTATGTGCCGCCTGGGCAAGTGGTAACTATAAATTTGAAAATTATAAGGTATCCGAGACAGCACTTTTGACAGCTCTCGGCCTACAAAAAAAAAAAAGTAAAAATACAATAAAGTTGCGTGCGAGGTCCGGGTCTCACTTTACCCATTCCGGACTCAAGCCGTTTCAATTATTTAAGTCAATGAGCCAGTGCGGGCGCGCTCTAATGATTAATATTTATTATTTACGCACTCAATATTTAAAGCCCATCATCACTGACACCTCCGAGTGTGGATTGTTTTCTGAAGTTTTATTTGTCAATCAACTGACTGAGTTTTGGGTGGGCTTATCTTTTATGGACAGGCCCGTAATGCAAACACTCGAGTCAGATATTGGGTAGTAAAAACAGCGGCTTTACGAGATAAGTTTATAACTATTTATGGTGGCAATGTAAATTATGCGTAGGCTACCGAAGATAAGAGAAGTGCAGGGGTTGTGATTTGCGAGGCAAAATTCAGTTGGTTGTCAATTAAATTGGTTGTAAATAATCCACGCTTAGTTTGATTTTATTGTATTTATTTATCAAATAAGTAGCAAGTGTGTCTTTAAATGAATTACACTCTGGGATTATCTAACCAATTATCTTCAATTAAGCTATAAGTATTTTTAAAAAGACTAAAACACCCCTAGAGCAATGACATTGAAAATACATGAACTTTTTATGTTAAAAACTACACAGAAGAAATCCTGCAGTAAATCCAACCAATTTCACAGTTAAAGTGCCCCTACCCAAAATCATGGGTTGATTTTACTGTAAACTAGAGTATAATGACGTAACGCGTAGCTCACAGAGAGAGAGAGAGAGAGAGAGAGACAGATAGAGAAAGAGACATTTTATTTTGATCTCTCTGTAACAACAGTTTTGTACAGTTTCGTACAGTCAAAAATCCAACAACAAAATACAACGACTGTACTTTACTGTAATTCAACCCACACAAATAGTATATTCAACCGGCGAAAATTTGTTCTGTGTACCAAATTAATAATGAAAATTATACAGCAAGCTTAGTAATTTCACAGCAGATAATCCGAACAGAGCTTCGAGTCAAGCTGCTAGCTTGTTGCTATAACTTTCATTTTATGAAATAAAAACCAGCTTAAAAAACAAAAAGCGCTATTTTTCCAATGCTGTCAGACTCCATCCAGTCGAAACTACAAAATGCAAACTTAATCTACTTTGATTCGGCTGATTGAGTTTGATAGTTTAATTGAAATGTGGTCGGAAGGGAAAATCCATTTTATCGCATTTATTTAACCGATGGAGAGAGGGGATAGAAGCGCAGCTTCGACAATACAAATGCAATTATAAAGCAATTGGTGTTTCAATTGTGGGACGCGAATGAAAGAACAATTGAAATATGAATAATTTGATTGAATTGTGCGCTTGTGTGAGTGCTTTATTTTTATTTCCGATAAGTGTCAGGGCGCTAAATGTTAATCCGTTCTCGATTAAGTGTCATTAATATTTTGTTATTTCAATTAAACAACATTGAAATCGGAGCTACGAACTAAATTGCTTAATTTATTCATTGTTGTTGTTGTATTTGCTCCTATTTTTTGTTGCGTTCTGCGTCACAAATAAAAAAACACTGAAATTAGCGACTGTGTCTAGTCTCGTTTATGCATTATTTATATACCTGATCACTAAAGATTTTATGGCCCATGCGAAAAGTTTATCAACTTGTTGTGGGTAAGACCAGAAACATAATCCCGCTACATATATACCATTAATATGCATATCGTGGCCATCAAATATATATGCGTTAGATTCCTTAAATCAGGCTTTCGATCTTTTGATTTAATCAAGCAATTTAAGGTACTTTTATGACTTTAAGCTATCAATTCTGTTGGTTCTAAATTGGGTTATTAAAGATCTTATTAAAAAGAGCTCATTGGAGAGTTAGGAATTATGATTTAATATGATTTATCAAGTTATAAAACATTTTATGGGGAAACTTATTCATTTTTATCTATATCTATATTACTTTATTAAACATTTTTTAAAAGTAGTGTATCAAATTTTCTATCTGCTCCGCTTAAATGAATGTTATTCTTATTTATCTTCTCAATACGAAAAAAAAAAGAACAAGCCACACTATTCCTAAAGCGGTTCGTCAGCTTCGTAACCCAGTTTTCTGGTTATAAATATTTATCTTTAATGTATCTTTAATTGATTGTGAGTGGCTTAAGAACGTTCTTCTCGAATTCTTCTAGTTGGCCACGCCCACAAGTAACACTAGATACCTTATTTATTATTTTTATTATTACAGTGTTGTGTGTGTGTGTATGTGAATGGACGTGGGCGAACCGCATGCTTGGACCGCCCATTAATATTGACACTGAGTTATGTGAGCAAATTTGCGAACTCGTTTAGCACATATGCCCCAGCACATGGGCCTATGTAAACGCCATTTTATATATAAATGGCCAAAATTAGCATTAAATTTGTAATTAATGAGCTGCCCTAGTAGTTGACGTTTTAATTGAAAATACCGCAGAGGAAAATAAATGTACAATTTATTGATGTGCAATTAGAGCCGTGAGGTGGTTCGGTCAACTCTAATTTTTTCCATTTAACTTGTTCGGATTTTGATGTTTGCTAAGCCATCATAATGTGTCAGTTGATGGCGGAGATGCTGGTGATAAGTTGGCCCATCTAGTTTTGACATTTAAATGCACGAAAACAAAGGCAACTTTAATTTCTAATCTAAAAGCGCAGATCAAGAGTTTGATGAGTTTTTTGTTCACTAAAAAAAAAACTCAAGAAATTCGCCCAACAAGGACAGATGTTGATGATATAGAGAATCGTCTTTATTGAGGTTAAATTTTATAATAATACTGCAATCAGAAAAACATATGTATATAGTTTGTTGAGATCTTGATTTTCTGTTTGTATTTTATACAATTTATTTGAAGAGTTTATTTGCATATCGTTGATGCCATTTTAATGACCACTTTACTTATTAGATCAATTCTCTTTGTATTGTTTCAGGTAAGCGATCTACATTCATCAAAACTGAAAGCGAGTTATACTGGAATGTGGATCAGCCTTAAGGGGGTCTTCTCATTGGGCAACTTTTTTTTTTCGATTTTTTTTTGCATTTATTTATAGCTTGGGATGGTGTGTATATGTCCCCAAAAGGATTTTTAGAAATTCGAAATACTTTAGAAAATACAGCCTTTTTTGTGAAGCAAGATCTATGCAAAATGAGCTTTTTTCAAACTTCAAACGCGTTTATCTCGAAACCACGTTTTTCGAACTGGCGGCCATGATATCTCCAGTTCAACTGAACCGATTTTCATGAAACAAATTGGAATCGACGCAGAATTGTCACCATTTTCGGCTGACGGAACAGATTTTTTTAAAATTTTTTTTTTCTATTTTTTTTTTTACACTAAACTACAAAAAAAACGCCAGAATTCGAATTTTTTTTTTGAATGGCCGCCATTTTGTTTTAAAAATTTTTAAAAAAAATCTGTTCCGTCAGCCGAAAATGACATCAATTCTGATTATAACCCCGTTTTTATTTTTCATTTCGGACGCTCTGGAGACCCTGAATCGTGGCCGCCAGGACGACACCTTTTTTTTCGACCACCAAGTTTGAAGTCTCATTACTCTTTGAACAACCCTCGTATCGAGGCAAGAACAACTTTTTTAGTTACTTTGAACATTTTTGAATACAATAAATAAAAAAAGTTTTCAATTATTCTTTGCGTTTTCAAATAAGAATTTTTTTAAAAAGGGTCCAAAAAACGGCTTTTGAATGAGAAGACCCCCTTAAAGGCTAGCGTGTGGATGAATGGGAAATGAGTTGGCAAATATAGAAGATATATCCATTCCGCACAGTAATTATATTAAAGATTTTATTCCGGTTTTGTGGAGTCTATTAAATACTTTTCTTTACATTAATTTATTTGGTATATTTCGTTTTGATCAAACATCAGTTTTCCAGCCTTGACCCACTCACAACTTTCGCGCAAAGTAGCCCAAAAAAGCAATTTGAAATTGATGAATGACAGAAAAAGTAAAAGTATAGATTAATGTGAGACAATTTAAAACTAAAACAGAATCCAAAACCTATTTTGATTCCCGTTTTTTCCCGCTTCACGTTTAATCCAAGGTAAGCCAGTCGCCGCTGGGACTGTGCTTTTTTATGGGCCAAATATGGCCGGGGCGGCTCATGCATATTCACAAGTTATTTGTATTTGCTATTTGCCAGAGATTTATAACGAATTTTGAATTTTTTCCTTCCTCTCCGAGGTATTGCTATGATTTTATGACTTCTTTGGCGAACAATTAAATATTTGTCGGCTCGTTTTTTCTCTGTGGCTGAGTTTGTGATTTTTCTTTCCAATCGATTTGACTGACAGACAGACTTTCAATCAAACGAACCGAATGAAATCAAATCAAGCCAAAAGCACACAGACTGACAGTCAGACCAAATCGACTAAATGGAGGGAGTGCTGAGTGTGGGCTGCTGCTGTCTTCACGAAGCGGATTCCATTCGATTTGGGAATGTGATTTCCGAAGGCGGTTAATGACGCCCGAGCTACTAGAAATCGTTACCAAATTTAGTCGATTTTGGTGCCTCCAAAATCAATTTGTTGAGCGCATTTAAATTAATTTGCCATCGGCGGTGGAGTTGAAAAATATGTATGCCTCTGTGATAGTCATTTATCATGTTTCGTTTCAAGTGAGGGGGAAGCCCCGCCTCCCCTCTTCAAATGTCATCCCTTGAATTGTGTCAGTGTTTACCCCACTCGAGTGGCTGTAAGTTCATGCACTTGAAAGTGCATTCAGAAACAAGAAAACATGATGGGAAAGTCTGTTTTTATTGAGACCCCCAAACACATTTATTTACCATTAATTTTCCACTTTAATTGGATAGCTTTGCTTCGAGGAAGTGAATTTATATGCGCCCCAATTTGATTCATGTTGGAAATGCTGGAAATTGAAATTGAAATGGCTTACAAAGGTTCCCTTTTGAAAAATGTTGTTACTTTTTGAAACTGATAATCGGTTTATTTCTTTTGGATAAGTTGAGCAATCTTCCAGTTGGGAATTTTAAGGCCTTACGTGGTGGGGCAAATCCGACCTCTAAATAGCGGGGTAAATCCTGCCGCAAAAAATCCAAAAAAAACAACAATCACACCAAAACCATCAACATCGCAGTCAACCAGACGTTCAACTCGAACCAAAAAACGCCAGCAAGCTATTTGAGCAGCGAATCAGATGATACTGATTAATTATTTTGCTATTTAAATTTTTTTAATTCTTTTATCTTTTATTACCATTATATAACATAACATTGATTGATTTATCATTGCAAAACCTATATTTAGGTTATATCTGTACTATATCACCAAAAACATAGGCGGTCGGGTTTACCCCATCATTTTTGAACATAGCAAAAATGAACTTTTTCGTAAAACGCTTGTATCTCAAAACTTTTCAAAGGTATGAATAAAATGCTATGCATAGAACGTTGCGCAAAAGTCTAACCTTTAATTTGGTATATATAACGACTTTATCCGATGTAAAATAAGCATTTTATAGCCAAAACCATTTACTAGGTCGGCTTTACCCCACCTTACCCTAATATCATAAATCCTCAAGAAAACAAAAATGTATTCTTATAATTTATATTGATATTTCTTCTTTAAATTATATCTTAAAATTAGTACTGGGTAATTCCGACTTCCATACCATTTCCCATATTAAATTTTCTCTCATTTCTTGTTTGT
The DNA here is from genome assembly GCF_030179895.1 of Drosophila kikkawai. Classification (NCBI taxonomy): domain Eukaryota; kingdom Metazoa; phylum Arthropoda; class Insecta; order Diptera; family Drosophilidae; genus Drosophila; species Drosophila kikkawai. The sequence goes on along the minus strand of NC_091731.1, from coordinate 26,978,464 downwards.
CTCACTTTGCTTTCATTTTCTGCTCACAGTGGCCGCCGTTTGTTTCGATTGACTTCAATTGGTTTGCCTCCCAAGATGCACGCCTTTAATTATTAACATTTTTCGAGCGGTCACGTAATGCGAGCGTTATGCGGAAGCCAATTTCATACATTAGGCCAATCTTTTCAGTCATCAAAATGAGTGCGATTAATGCTTTCTCAACCCGGGAAGTAACTTGGGAAGTTATGTGTCACTCATTAATTAACTCTTTAATGTTCATTACTTTTCATATAAAGTATTCAAAAAGGTTTGTTTTATATCTTTCACGTTGTCTTTGGTGTAGTTGTGCATATTTTCTTAATCTTCTTAATGGCTTACATGAATTAATGGGATTAGTCTCTCAATTAAGGGGGAAACTTTGTTGGCTACCTTTTCCTAGGGCACCTCCTCTTTCCTCTTTGTCTTAATTAATAAGGGAATTAAATTTTAAATGGCTTAGGTTTGCCGAATTTAAGTGGACTTTTAGTTGTTCAAGTAAAGTAAAGGATTTCAGTAGAAAACCCACCCAGCTTATTTATAGGAATTTGTAAAAATGTCCTGTAACCTTGACATTTTTGACCTTGTGACTTTAAAGAACTGGAATTTTATGAAAAAGCCCACAAGCTTAGTTTTAGGATTTCATAAAATGTATGGTTACATATTAACTTATGTAACCACAGACCTTGACACTTGTGCTTTGCGTGTTTGGTGAGATTAAATCCTCACTGGGCATTAAAGTGTTTCTTCGGAACTACAGACTTTTTAGATATTCTCTTGACTATTTTTAGATATTTTTCATATAGTGCGTGCCGCGTTCGGCGGGAAAAAGAGGAGGCTCCGGTGGCGCTGACAGTTGACAGCTTTTGGACAACAATGAACTAATTTAAGCAGCCGAGTGTCATACATCAATGCACCATTGTTGCTGTAACACACAGTCTTTTTCTCTATATTTTTTTGTATTTTCCTTCGTTTGATATATTAAGCTGCATGTACGCAAAGCGTTATTGAACGCGAAAGAAAAATTAATACACATAATGCTTCCGGCAAAACATGAAAATGGAAGAAACACTAAAAGAAAACTCATGAAGAACGAGGAAAACGAGGAAGAGCTTCTACAGCTGCTGGTCGCAATCAATTTTCATGGTTAACCGAGCGGGCTAAGAGATCTTCCACGTTTTTCCGTCCTTCCCTCCTCACCCCTCGCAGCTAATGACAAGTGAAATAAATCTTGGAAAAGTGCGAACAAAAATTATTTTTCAACTTTTTCTGCCGCCCCCTCTCCTGTTGCCCTAAAATATGGAAAACACGCACGAATTTTAATTTGTTTTCTAGCATTTTGTTAGTACAAATTAATGGGGGCAGCAGGGAAAAGTCGCACTCGAAGTGGCATAAATCACTGCTGCGGAAATCTCACATCAGCTGTAAGCAAATTGACCATCAGCACATGGTTTTTCACCACCCTTTCGAGGTACCCTCACCAGGGTTGTCCCTTAGCAAAATACATAAAAAAATATATGAAAAATGTATTATTATTCTTGTTCTTGATCATGTTAAATTTTTATGGGAATATATATGTATTTTCTTAGTAGAAATTTACTTAGTAGACTAAAAACCAACTAAGCTGGCACCACTGCTTTCCCCCATTTAAATGTTTCTACTCTGCCAAATGGAGTTGGAAATAAACACACACAAAAATATTGCAATCTGTGACCCAAAAAAAAAAAAAAAAAAAGTGGAAGCCCGCTGAAGCTGCAACCGTGTAACAACCGCCGCAACCGCATTCAGGTTTTCAGCAGCCACTGGCCGCCACCCTGTTTTTTCCACCCACTGGGGATGCATTTGTCAACGGTTGCAGGTTTCTGCACAGCGAGCCGAGGGCGCTTAGGCCACGCATAACTTCCATCACAACCGAGCTACAAAAAACTATAAAATATTTGCAGTGCCAAGAGCCTGGATTTGGTCTTTTTTTTCGCTCGGGATAGCTGGAAAATGTTGTCAAGCGGCCATGCTGCGGGTAAAGTGAAGTGGAAGCAATAAAGTGAATGCCAAACATACTCCTGGGACCAGGAGCGCAACATCATCATCATTCCCACTCTTAGCCACCTCATCACGGGAGCAGAAGCAGTGTCGCTGCAATCATCATCTGGAGCAGCAGCTGGAAGTTATGGGTCAAATATCTTTCCACTTCGGGTGGTGAGAGAGTGCTTAGAAAGTAAGATGTTGTTGGGTGAAGATTTAATGGGTTTGTAGCCCAGTCTCGAGGTTATTTAAACTTGTTTTGTATAGCAGCATTAAAGAAGAAATAATAAAACATAAATGTAATGATGCTTAAGTAACCGCGAACATTTTAAAATATTTTTTATTTATTCATTTCGAGGTAGTGAAGTTTTTAAGCAACACTCCAGACAGATAGCCCCAAACTATGCCTTCAAAATCTCGTTTAAGAATCATTAAAATCATTCTTCTTGTTAGTCTTTTTTACCTCAACTGACGAGTATTCTAATAGATTTCAGTTCCAGTTATCCTTGTCAATTATGGACAAACTGAAATATTTTGACTCCATCCACCTCAAGTCAACTTTGACAGGCGAAACACAAACCATTTGCCACAAGACCAATAAATAGGCCTCCTTGCTTTCCCACTTACTTGTACTTTTCGGGAAGAATATACATATATATATATACCTTTTCCCGACCTGCTGCTGTTCCACCCAAAAGTTAATTAGTTTTGATTGACGGCAACTTTCTACCAACGAGTTTCGGTTTAATAGCACTTCAAAGGCTGAGCAATTATACCTAACAAGTTCATCTCACGGCATGACATTCATTTGCGTAATCTTTCAATCAATTCAAGATCTGCGGCTCACCGCAGCCGCATCTTGAGCCCAAATTAGACGGAGGAGACGTGTAAACTATCAGACACCAAATAAAAACATTTGTCAGCGGCCGAATCATCAAAATCGTGGCAACAGAATTCACAACACGCGCACCTGTCATAAACCAAATCATAGCATAATTTATGATAATATTATGCAAATGATTGGAAAAAAAATCAGCTCGAATCAGAAGAAAAACTTTAAAATAATTTACACTGCGGGCTGTGGGCTATTGAGTCGATATTTTGGTACACAAATTATATATGCATGCTATGCATATATCAAGTTAATTGGGTTAATTGACGCCGCCATATGCAGGCCCTGTCCAATGCTATTTTTCATGTTGTCCACCGACTGAACTTTTGCTGAAAACCCACTTTACATTTTAATATAAACGCTTGGTGGTGCGGCCGAAGTTTATTTTTAATAAATTGGTAATTTAAATTTAAATGTGTGAAGAGTTCAATGTCAAGGCACACGAATTCCCAAGAAGTATTACCATTTTTGGAAGTTGAATTTTATTTTTATTCTGCCCAACACATTAATTTTCTGATTAAGTTCTTATGGGTTTTGACTTAATAAATTCATAATTTAAATGGTAATTTTTGTGAATCCCCGGAAACTTTACCTTTTGTGCTACATATTTACTAATTTATTCAGTTAGCTTTCCTTTTAACACTTGCACTCTCTGCCCTAGTTCTTTCATCTTCCCACTTGGCTTTCTTATTAGCCAAGTGGCTTTGTTTGCTTAGCCCAAAAGAGAATGATCATTAAGCAAAAGTGACAACATTAAACAAATGCCCGGCACACAAATATTAATGCGCTAATTTGCATAATTTTCAAATTTATTTTCCATTCACTCTCTTGCACAGAGTGTGGCGTATAAAGTAGCCGATGATATTTCTTTTTTCATTTGTTTGACAAAGGGAATGCCGAGAGTGAAAAATGTGATACCGAAAAGCGTTGAGCTCGGAACGAGGGAACCCATAATGAAAGCCAAATCGAATAAAATCTATATTTCTCCTTGCCTGTGGCTGCTAATTTGCCTAACAATGGCATTAAGCATGCTTATTAGTTATAATTCGTCTTTGTATTTGGCCAACAAGTTAGTGTTGAGATAGGGCCCAGTCTTCAAAGTTCAGTTGATAAATGCCAAGGGAATCCCAATCGACCATCCCAGCCACTCAAGAGTTTTGTTCACACAATTTATCATCGCTTTGGAAAACGGCATCTTTAAGATTAAGTCATAAGACGCGTAATATGTTATTTATTGCCGCTGGTTAATGCACTTTCCTGGCTTTGTCTCGATTTGCTTTTCCTCATTTGAAGTCCCGTTTTTCCTCGCACATAGTTGCATAAATTACTGAACGGAAAAGCTGGTAACATTTTTGTTCAGTTGGGAAAATCGTTTTGTAAACTCTTTTTCATTGCTGCTGCACTTTCCACCGTTTATCTTGGCTTTGGGGAAAAAGTGTCAAATGCTATTTTTATGTTATTTTTTGCAATAGTGGGAGGAATGGGAAAACATTGACAATGTTTGAAACGTTTTATGGGTTTTGTGAATGGAAAACCTAAAGGGACGAACACAAAAGCCCGCAGGCTATTTAAAGCACATTGCTCGGGTTTATTTAAAAAAAAATAGCTTGAAAGTAAAGATTTCTTTATATAAAGGAAATTAACAATAAGTTCCTTTAAAGGAAACTTGTTGAAATATCAATTTAAGACTAGAAGCCTCACCCACATCTTGGTATTCTTCACCGAAGCTTCAAGTAATCGCTAATTTAAATTCAATGCGTTTAATTTCCTCTTGTCAGCAACCCACAAATAAATGTTAAGTTAAATTTAAATATTTTGCAATCGAAAAAGTATAAAAACAAAATACCTGACGACGATGACGTTTTGTCAAAAGCCATCAAAATCGTCTTTTCAGCCATTGTCAATGCTTTGTAAATCAAAAAATAAGTTTATATAAAAAGAGTCACAACAAAAACAGCCAAGACATGACTCGCGTTTCGAACCATTCATTTTCAGGTTTGCTCACTTGGCCAAAATTGTATTAATGGGAATTGGAACCTCCCCCTCATCCCGCATTTTATACGCCATAAATTACAGTATAAACAAAACAAGAAAAACATATTTATTGCGTCTGCATATAAATATGAATATATGAAACTGAAGCCTCGGTTTGTTCACAGATATTACGAATATTGTCCGCATGAATCATATTACGGATTTCGCTTTTGTTTTGACTTTGGCATTCGCTGGCTATAGAGGTTAATGTACCACCAAAAACAACAGCAACAAAAAATTATGAGAGAATCCCATACGTAATCTGAGTTATTTTTTATTAAGTAGGTTAATTGTTGTTTTGAAATTTGCGCTTTCTTTATGTTTGCTTCCTGAAATCAATATTGCCAGAGTGAAATTTCAGGCAACCATTAGATAAATTGACAGGCTGCTTGGTCTAACAATTTCGGTCTTTTTAGTAATATTAAAAAACATTTGCATAATTAATGGCTGAAAATAGTTGCCGAGTCCAAACTCATTTTAGCCCAAGCACAAGCCCATCCTGTTTCCCCCTTACCCCACTCCCCATTGCAATTATGTTTTGTGGCCCAAACAATGACGGTTTGCTGCAGTCGGAAATATTTAACAGAAGACAAAAAACGGAATGCCGTCGAACACAAACCAGGCCGCTCTGAGTGACTTGGGCTTTTAAGCGAAATTAGATAACAACTAGCTGGAGCTAAGCGTCCAGGAAGCCAGCCAAAGAAATACAACAAAAACTATAAGCGTAATGAAAATAAATGTAAAGCCACTGAAAACAAAAACTAGTAACTCTAAAAAGATGAAATTTTAAAAGGTTTTTAGATTTAATAAGTCTAAAGTGACTGTTTTGTTTTGATTATTGTTTAAATACATTTCCGAATAAGTTTTTGTTTATGCCGTAAGCCTTTAAATAATCCAATTTTAAGTATATACTTTTATTAGTATTTTAAAATATTTTTCAAAGTGTACGTTAGCATAATGATGTCTGATTTAAGCCAAGTTTGTTGCTCCTGCTGGCTCTCCTCCTTTGACTGGCTTCCAGTTTCTTTTCTCTTGGCCAAATAATTGTTATGCCCATTTCATTGTTATGTCGTGAGCCGAAATAAATGACTTCCGTTTTCGGCTTGGGCCTGACCCTTTCCTTTTTGGCCCTGTGTCCAGGTCGTGCGTAAATGGACTTGACCGGTGTTATTTGGAAGAAAAAGCATTTCATTGTAGCGGATATGAGGGTGGACGTGGACCCTGGTTCGCCCAGGTGTGCTGTCTGGAATGAAAGGAATCGATTGAGTTGGAAATCGATTTTATGGCTGATACGGCGGTAACCACTTCTTATGGCATACTTCGCAGCGCCATTGTTTTTCGCTGAGCACTTGGCAGACGCATTAATATCTTCAGTGAAATGCATTCTTTTCTCGTTCTATTTTTATGTCAAGAGTACTAAAATAAGTACAGATGTGGTGAGAATAATAGCACCAGCTGTTTAGCTTTTAAAAATGCATAGAGTGCGATTTAATAGAGATTAAAAGAGTATTTTTAGTAAGAGTTAGATATGGAAAATATTAAAATATAATACAAATAAATTCATATATTGACTTTTCCAATTTTAAATTTAAAGAACGGGAAAACCTTTCCTCCTTCTTTTTATATTTAACTTCTCCTGAGTCTGTGAATAGTATAAAATAAACGTTGCTAGCAAAATAAAAGGAAAAGTGGAAAAATGCATTAGGAAAACATTTTTCTAGCGCCTTTTGTGCTTCTCATTTCGATGTATATAAATTTCCATTTGTGCACTGCAGATGTAGAATGCCCCTCGTCCCGGAACTATTGTTCATTGTGGGCGGTGTTTTGGCTTTCGAGCGCCATAATTGAAACATGCATATTCCATTGTAACCAAGACAAGTAGCTGGGGGGAGGCTGGATGGAGGGGTGGTGTTGTATGTGTGTGTGGCATCATTATTGCAAAACAAACAAAACAAACAATGCCAAGGCAGAAATCAGCAATACAAAAGCGAACGGGGCGCCCCAAAGCTAAAATGAAAACGCAAACAACAAACCGAAGCCCATTGGCAAGCACTTTTATTATCTGAATCCGCTGAAACAAAACACAGACAACAACAAAGAATAAAAACCAAATCAAAGACTACTTGCTGCCACGGCTAATATGCTGCCAAAGTTTATTAGCCACAACAAATAACAGCCGTGGAATATTCCAATCGTTTGTGCAATGCAATTTCCTTAAAAGCCGAATAACGATTTGCCAGCAAACATCGCCAAATGTCTGCTTTAAGGCGGAACCTCGCATTCACATTCGCTTTGTGGATTTTCATTCGTGCAACAGTTGCACATTTGATATCTGTATGGATACATGTGGAGAGGCTTGAGGAGTAGCCGCCATATTTGGCCAATCATCATGATGTCTTTTGGCATTATGCAATCTATATTTATGGCGTTTTTCAGTTGCAGATCTTCTATGGATTTTAAGGCAGAAAACATGTCTTTTTAGCATGGAAAGTTTTCTTGATTTCATGGTAAATATAAAAAGAAAATCTTCAAGTGCATTAAAGCCGTTAATAAACAATGTTTGTTCTTGGAATTTTCCAATTGCGTTTTCGATCGATCAATATAATTGTTGTTGGCGTTTTTGTCTTACAATTTTCTGCTCATAAATAATGCATTTTTTTGTTGTCGGCATACATATTCGATGATGGGAACTGGAAAAATCCACAAAATGCAGTTCCACTCGGCAACATTGACTGCGATTGTTATTATTATTAACATTACTATGGCTCTCTGGTTGGCTTCGGGTTTGTGTAACAAGTTTCAAGAACCTTGTGATTGACTCAAGGCTGTCAAATATTACGAACGTATGCCTTCATTTATCATCTTTTTGAATTCAAGCTGCGATTGCAGTTCGAGTTCGCCTCGTTCGGTTGTTCAACTTCAGGTTCAAGCCATCATAAATATTATTCATACTCCAATTCCGTAAATAAATATGCAAGAAGAAGCGAGAAAACAACAGCAGTTGCGTGAGTTTTTTTCGGGTTGAGCAAATAAACTCATTTCGCATGCGTTCCCCCTAATCCAGGTCAACAAACTTCAGCTTGAAGCACACACAAAAATATACATATACAAGCGCGGCAACATCTGCTGTAAAACATTCTCAATATCTTGGGAATAGATCACGGTGTTGGGGGATGGGGGGAGGATGTGTAAACCCAGTCTGGGATGACACTTTTTTATGCGAAAGCGGCGACAGCTGAAGAGCATCTTCGAGATGCTTGGCACGTTTTCAATTTGTCGGGAACCCTTTTGGGCAATCGTTTTATTGCAAATTAAAGTGCAATTAAGTGCAGCCATTGATGAAGCCATAAAAACATTTAAAAGCAAATGTAAATTGTCGTTGTCGTTGCGGAGACTTTCCCCTTGGGAGTCTTGTTGTTAACATGTCATCACCTTGCGGAACCTGCTATGTATATTAAAATGTTATTGCAATATATATTTATTGCTTTATTTTGGGATTTTTTTTGGGACGCCAGTCAATGGCTTTCGTTTGTTAATTAAATTAATTTTCAGGCCTCCCGCCTCGAGGTGATATAAAGTCAATCAGAAATCTGTGCCATATATAGTAAATATGAGAGAGTTTTTCTCAAAAAGAAGCCAAGGCCATTAACTGGGTCGCAGCAGCCCCCCGTTGCGAGTGAAATCTAAAGGCTCACACACATGCACTCACAATTTCCGCAAAAGTGGCTTTTGCCAACTTTAAATGAAAACCTGTTAAAGGCAGCGAAAAAAAAAAAAAAAAACGCCAAGAGAGGAAGCAGCCTTCAAGGGAGGGGCTGAGGCCGAAGGAACCACGCACAAAACTTTTGAGTTGAAAAATGTGAACAGTGAAAAAACAGGAAAGGAAGTGACAGATCCTGAGATCGAATCTAGTAATACCCTTGTGAAAAGTAACTATTATATATAGTATAGGAAATATATTGCTTGTGAGTCTTAAAATACTTTCAATCAAGTTTTATAGTTGCAATATTTCTTTTATTTTATAATATATTAAGTTACTCAACACATTGTAACCTCAACATGGGTATCTTGATGACAAGTTCAAAAACAATACATCGAAAGTGTTACAAACACAAAACAATACCCATGCAACCCTCAGCGGTAAGGGTAACGCACACTCGTAGAAGGAAATGGCTGAAAAGGCAGAACTGGCTGCCAGTCGACGACGTCCGTCAGTCGGGGAAGCGTTCAAAGGCATGCACGGGTGTGTGGAGCACTCAGTTACCTGTGCCGGTTACCTGTTCCTCCTGCTGTTGCTGCTCCACTCCTGCTCGCCAGCACTCGCCCCGTTCCGCTTACCCAGTTATAACGCTTCAACGCCCCGACGAGTAGAGTGGAGTGGAGTTGCCGAGAGCAAGACGGCGGAACTGAAAAAATAAAGGAGTTGATGTTGCTGGAGCTGGAGCGTTGGGGAGCCCGTCTCGATAAGTTCACTTTTTGAGTTCAAGGTGAATCGGCCACAGCGAGTTCCTTGGCCATCTTCTCCAGCCTTTTCTTCTTCTGGTAGTATTTCCTTCTCTTCGAGACTCTTTTTTTTTCGTATGTCACTGGCTTTCGGGTCCCCAGGTTTGTTTGTCTCCGTGGCTTCCTTTGATTCCATGCCTCATGTGCCTGGCCCCATTTGCTTCGTTGCTGCCTTTAGTGGCACATAATTACATGGTTCTCTTTTCGCCCTTATTCCCTGCAAGAAAAAGCAAAACAAAAAAGGGAGTGAAAAATTACTGCAAGCTAAAGACAAATAATACAAAATAATTAATGTTTCATTCCGGACAGACTGAGGAGAGATATTTTAGGGTTAATTTACGGCTGTTCCAGGAACTTAATGGATAGATAAGATATGTATTTAGAGAATAAAATAAGGGGTCTGCACAGAAAACATCTAAAATATTTTAAAATATTGTAGGTTAATATATACAACAAATTTCTTTATTAAAAATGTAAGTAACATGGGCTTAGACATTTATTTGTGCAGAAAATAATCATCAGCGGAAAATGTAGCAAAGCAATTTCTTTGAACATTTGTGAAATAAATTAACAACTCAAATTGAATCATTTGCAATGATCAAATTACATCAAAATGTGTTTCTGAGAATAACCCCGACTGAATCATTCTCCTTAGAGTTCAAATTAATTCATCAGAATGTATCATTTTCGGGTAAATAGACAATTCAAATGAACTCTTCATAGACGATAGTCACATAATTTTTAAAGTCGTGCCACGAAAAGATATATGAGATCATTCAGAGTGGCCCCAAGGGTATTATGCTCCATAAATCACAAGTTTAAATGCAAAGCCTTTTGTCTAACACTCCTCCCCACCTCGGCTCATCACTCGGTTTGGAGTTTGAAGTTGAGTTCAGTGAAGCGATCTCTGAGCGTTGTTCACCTAAGCGTATTAACATAAAAAATATTTTTGCACACAAAAAGGTCACAAATGTGCGTCGAGAAGAGGCGAAATCACTGAAAGAAACATAAAATTGGGTCAATTTAGTGAAAAAGTAAAGGCAACTAATATTTTATAGTACTTTTCATATTTTTAAGGAAATTAATAAAACCACTAAGATGTTTTACAGGTCTTGTAGTGAGTAAAAACTGATATATTTAGACAAAATTCGAGAAACTTTCCATATTAAAAACTTTTAAAATAGAAATTACAATACAACTTGTACTGAAATTCCTATTATTTCGTTTTCTTTCTGTGCACTGCACTCATCTTAATATAATAACTTAATGTCTGGCTGTCAATAGTAAAATTCGGGTAAAATCCCTGGGAAAGTAATGCAATCAAATGGCAATCGAGCATCCAGTCAGTCAGTGGGTCTGCCTCATTCATATAAATCAATCAATCGTGCGCAAAGCCAAATAATGGCATAAAATTTCAAGTGGCAACGGCCAAAAACCAACACAAAAGCCCATGGTATTGTATCGTATCGGACGGAATCGATTCAAATCGAATGGAATCGAACGGGCCAAACAAAACAAATCAACAATTTGTTGTTTACGCTCAATTGGCTTGAGTTCGAGATGCCCTGGATGGACGCCTGCCTTCTCGCGGTGGATCCGAGGAGGCACTCACTCAGTGTGTCCGATGCTGTGCTACACAATTTCCTTCACACATGATGCTACGTACTCATAATTAAATTTCAATTAAACTTTTCAACGCGCCACGCTCGTTGAGGAGTGTGCATCTCTGTGCATCTGTGTGTAACAATATTAATTAAAAGTGTTTAAAGCGAGTGAGCCTCGACGTTGCTCCCATAAACAGCCGCAAATAGTCAATTAAGTGGCAAAAGTGTTTGTGCCCATAGTTAACGGAGGCAGCATTGTTATCGCCACTGGTCGGACAATATACTTGCGATATAAGTATGTAGTTGTCGCATTGTCTTGCCCAATAATGTAGCGAACCGTAACGCCGACTTGATGGGAAACGAGTAAAAACTATAATAATTCACATTGCACGGCAGTTGTTGCTAAATTGGAAAATGAAAGTCGCCTGACAAGAGCCAAGAAAATTTACTAAACAGTTGAGAAAATAGCGTTTGCTTTGCTCAGCGAGTTGCATATTTTTATTGCAATTTCTTGATTGCAATTTAAGATTGATTAAAGATTAAAAAATCAGAAAAATCCAAGCAGAAAATTTGACAATTTATTGTTAGTTTGAAAACTGAATAATATGCAGTTGTTCAATGTTATTTATCACTTTTAAAGTCATGAAAAAACTATACAGTTGACTCGGACATTTTTTTTCTTAATCTTAATGGATTTTCAACATGTGTTGTTTACGTTTTAAAAATAACATGAATGAATTATTTCACTCTGTCTGTTCACTGCAGTTTCCCTATTTATCTGACTTTTGCTAATATTTAGATGAAGCTTTGGCAAGATATTCACAAACATGAAAATACTTTTTGCCCACATTTCTTTGTTTACTAAACTAACCGAATTGGACAGCAGTCAAGGGCAATTGAAAAAATTAAATAAATATTTTATAAACCCCAAAAACTATGTATAAGCTGGCACATTCCTTCGAATTAGCTGTCAAGTGGCGGTAAATCCTTTAGAAAAATATGACAGCAAGCGGTTACATTGTTCTGGCAACATTTAATTGAATTTTTTGTATATAGTTGCATGTCTTAGAAACTCTTTTTAGCAATCTGCAAATCATTCCCAACTTTGCTGTAAACAATTTTAATAAGTAAAGTTGGCTGCATACAGAAAACTTGTATTTCATTTTGGGCTAGGGAAACACGCATAGCATCCACATGACCTCTGTTGTAATACGACGCGTCAAAGTGATGCAAACACAATTTTCTTTGAAACAGGAAGGAGGTTAGGCTAGGAAATGTAATAGTTATGAAATGTAGTTGCAGTAGAAATATAACCATTAACATAGACACAACCAACCCTTTTTTCCCCATATGTGTTTTCGGGGGCCTTCTTTTGTGTGTGTGTTCGCGCTGGAAGGCCCATCATGAAAAGCAATTTCATGTTATGAATCCGTTTTGGCCAAGGCAAAGTAGCGCGCCATTTTAGCTTTTACTCGTTTTACTTAGTATTTCTTTGGGTTATTTTGGTTTCCTCTTTTTTTTTTTTTATATATATATATTGTATATATTGTACAATAAAATATTATATTTACAGTGTACGAAAGGGTAGTCCTTTGCCGAAAAACCCTTCTTTGTAGGCACCCTCTAATAGCTGTTAAGTTTGTGCCTTATCCCTTTGCTATTTGATACTTAAATTTGGGGATATAGGAATGAAGGTTAGATGGGGTTAATGAGGGTGCCTGTCAGAGAATCGAGGAGAAAATATATAACTTAATTTTTATGGGATAAAGTAGTGCCATAAAATGGATAGAAAACTGGAATTCGTGATAAAAAACAACATCAAATTATTATATTTAAGTTAAAAACTCTGTTGTTTCTCAGATTGTATGATTCTTTATATTCTATATTTCTTTCATAAAGAAATCAAACAACCTCAAGGTTTAAAAAATAACTTTTATAACTCTCCTTAGATTTTTGCATTTCGTGAGTATAGAAAATTCGTTTTCATAGCCCTATTTTGGGACACTTTTACTTATATTTCACATTTGTTCCTCGCCACTTCCCCCCTAAGTTTGCCAACTTTTGTGCTTGGGACTGCCATTTCAGTTAGTCTCCTGCCGCAAATATAATGGCTATGGCCACAGCAACACCAACGCCCGATACCAACTGGGAAGGCAACAAAAAAGCACAGCGCCAATTCGTTACGGCTCGCATATCTCGGCGCACAGATACAGATACAGATACACACAGCCAAACACCCCCGTTTCCGTTTTCCTTCTAACCCCAAGTCTCTGACCCAAAGTTCCCGTTCTCTTCTTTCTGCATAGACATATATATATATTTATATATATATAAATGTGTGGAAAAAATGAAACTATTTACGTATTTGAAAGATCTTGGCATTGGATAAAATTGTACCAAGCTTCGACAGCATGAAAGCTTTGCCCAAAGAGTAAACTTTACTTATTTTGTACTGTTGTTTGTGCGAGTAAATGTCCTGGTTTGTGAATGTGTAGCCGATAAGTTCAATCTTGGTTACGACTTTTATTATTTGCCACTATTGTTGCAGCAATAGGATATGTTTTTGACAAAGGTTAAACTTACTTATTGAGCACTGTAATAATAAATATGATTTCTAGATTTATTTTACAAATTTAATTTAAGCTAAAATATAAATATCTAGAAAAGAACCCTGTTATTTCCAACAGTTCTTAGAAAATTAAAATTAAATATCCTTGTCTTTCTCATTTGCATATTTCTCAGCTCTCACTGAGAACACAGGCACCCTTTTCAAACAATTGCTAAGCCGTTCTAAAACTTTTATTTGCCAGCCAAGTTTTATTTTCAGTTTATTAAACTAAATTGCGGACTAAAGAAGACCTGTCCAAAGCAATTTGTACTGATTTGGGTGTAACTTTTGGGATAAGCCTCGGCTCTGACTGGTTCGTGATAAAAAATGGATGAGCCCTTTTAACGACAGACCATTTAGCGCATATGCCCCGAAAAGCCAAACGGAGCGGCGGCCCATAAATGGCATAATTAACGCATATTAAATGTCACCATTAAAATGGACAACCAGCCAGCCGTGTGTCAGTCCCTCTGTCCTCGTTAAAATCGAGCAGGAAATTACGTATGCATATCGGCGGGGCTCGAGGCCCAGAGCTATATACATATACCTGTAGGCGAGTGAATCATTAAAACGCTAAAGTCTGGCGGGAAATCGAGATCCATCCACACCCAAAAGCTCTTTAAACGACTTTGGTTTTATGTGAAATTATAAATGTGTTTCCCCCCCGACTCTATAATTTATAAACGATGTATGACTGATGGCAGCGAAATATTTTATATGCATATTTTTTTAACCAAAGTCAGGCCACGAGCTTAACCCTCAAGGTGAGCACGAAAAGCGAAGAATAAAAATAATAATAAATGCAATTAACATGCAGTTTATGGTGCGGGAGGAGAGGGGTAAACCGGAGCGGAAAACTCGTGCCAGTTACAATTCGCCATATCGATATATGTATATATGTTAATGGTTCCATATAGGTTGTAGCCGTCGGTCTCGGTTGAGTGTCAGATTTGTGAGTTAAGCTCTCTTTGGGCCATGCCACGAAAATTGAAAGCGAAAAATTGTAATAGACCGACATTGGTAACGGCTTTTATACTGCCTGACAGAGATGTCAAACGGCTCGACGGTCTAAAGCGAAAGTGAGTGAGATGCTGATGCTGATGCTGCCCCTATATTGTGCCGGCTGCTGTGCGCTAAAATCTACTAAATCCGATTTGTGTCAAAAAAGTTGGAATGTTGTCAGAATATACAATTTTTGTTTTTTAATCCGCAAGCCAACGGATTTAAATAGATTGCTCTTACAAAGGATATGAAATCATATCTGTTCGGGAAAGTAAAAGAAAATATATATTTGTGAGTTTAATTGTTTAAAAATGGGATAGAGATATGTGAAAATATTAATTTTTGGGTATTCTATATTCGTTTTTTAACGAAATGGAAAATGCAGTATGCAATGTGTAAATCAAGTTTTTCTTTAATAAAAGTTTAGATGAAAGTAAATAAGTTATTTAATAAATAAATAAATGTCAACTTAAATTGATATCTCTATAATTTCATTGCATACATTTAGGCACTTTTTAAAATATTTTAAAACCAGCTAAAAATACCAAATATAATCATTAAAGAATCACTAAACACCAAATATAATCATTTAACATGAAAATAAAACTCCACCTGCCACCGTAAAATGTTAAAACCCGGAAAAATTAAGCTTTAGAAGCGTCAACTCGGGAAACTCCTTCGTTACTTAGCATTCAGCTACTTGCATATGCATATTTCAGGCGCAGACCCACAAAAACGTTTAGCTAACGCTTTATAAACCTTCTTTTTGCCCATTCCTTTGGCTTCCCGTACGGTTAAATCGATTAAAAGGATTGCGTGTACATTTTTAATGCCAATTTGTTGTTGTTGGGTGGATGCAAGGGGGGGAATTGGTAAGAGAGTTGAGTTGAGTTGAACGCTTCAGGATATGCAAATGTAGAGGAAGTGCAGGTGAGTGCCTAACGGGTAAAATGTATCTTTTATTTATGCAGTTGAAGGGGTGCATACTTAGTTATTTTTCAACTAAGTAAGCAATTTATGCAATTGTTATAACTTTAAACATAAGAAACCCAAGTTATTATTATCTAAACTAACTAACATCTTTAACTTTCTTTCTTTTTAGGTAAGCAACATGCGTCTACATCTTGGAAAATCCCTTAAGGAAAAAGCATTGAGAAAGGGTTAGGCATAGATACCATTGTAGTGTCTGTGTGTGCGTGTGTGCCAGGCTTAACCCCATGTAGAACAACTAATTGCGTAATTATGTACTCCCCCTATACACATATAATTATATATATATAAATAAATTTATTCTAAGCTTACCCCAACCTCATTCTCTTCACATTATGAATTTTGTAATCGAGTCTCACTACATTTTTGTGTTCGTATTTTGTAGTTTTTAACAACCACTCAACCCATCCAAACACAACAACAACAACACCCATGGACTCGAAATTAACATAACTGAATATCCAAATTGAAAAACAACATTTTGTGGCTGCAAGTTTTTTTTGTTTCGTAATTTTTTTTTTTTATCGGGGAAAAATCTATTCCATTTGCATACAATTTATAGCAGGAAATTAAAAATGTTTTTCCTTGTCGCTTCTGTTTGTTTTGACAATTTGCCAAAGATTCTTTCCGCCCGATTGTGTCGCTGTGTCTGTTTTTGAAAATCCCCCATTTAGGGACAAGAGAGAGCCCTGAATATGCATTTGCCTTATCTTCATTTCTGGCGGCTTATCAAATATTCATTTAACTTTGCGTTTTGCAATTTTATTTAATTAGAATGGGCGGAGAAAGTGGCTTAATTAGGAGCCGTTTCAAATCTGCATTTCTCTCTATTAACGTCAGATATTTGTGCTTCTCCCAGTATATATATATATCTATATATGTGCATGTGGGAAGCCTCTGCTCTTAATTACAAATGAGTACGTCCCTCAGGCCATTCCGCCTGATGCGTCCTCTCATTAGCCTTTTCAGTCGAGCCTCCACGCCTCCTCGACTTGTTGACATTTTGGTGTCACATCTAGAGGAGCGAAAACTTGCATTTTGGCCTACATTTGTCGACGGAAATCTAAATTCCCAACTCAGGCACATGAAAAGCTAGTGGTGGCGGTGGTGGCAAGAGCTTTAAAACATTTAGAAGTTAACGAATATTCTTTATAAATTTCAGAAGTAGAGATCAAATTAGCAATTAACCCATTTAAGCATAATTACAGGAAGGTACAGACAACACCCCTTACTTTTTCCTGTAAAATGTATCCAATTAGTCTACCTTCTCAGCCGCAATTATTAAATTCAATTGAACTGAAAACCGAGTGAACGCTCGAGGCTCAATATTTATGCCAATTACATTCAAAACTAAAGCCACTACACCTCCAACACTCACAAAATAAACATGAAAACCGAATTTCCAAATAAATAATAAACAATTCACATGTTTACAAAATGATTTTATTTCCTTTTTTATTCGTTTTTGCATTTCGTTGCTTGTCTTCCGGTATGCTGTAGTTGTTCTCTGTAATTTATGTCGTGTGCCTAGCAAATAGTTGTACCTACAATTTGCTGCATATTTGGCCCATAGTTTTCCCTGTCACAGCATAAATAAATAACCGAAACACAGACCGTTAATAATTAAAAACAATATGAATAAAGTTGGTAATTTAACGCAAATCAGAGTAGAGTTGGTCTGGCACGGCATCATCGGAATTATTGTGACTGGCAGGAGTCCCCCCGTCTCCCCCTCCAACCCCGTTGTCGTTAGTCTGGCTTACATTGGTTTATTAATTTCCATACGCATATATTTATATGTACTCTCTGTTCCATTTGTGCATTTAACATGGTCCCCCGTTGTTGTGTAAATAAATAAATAACTCCTGATTAAATGGTTTTGGTATGTAATGTATGAATAAAATAATTTTAAATTGGTTTCGCATAAAGTGAAATGAAAACATACGTTTTTATGTAAAAGCCATAATTTTGCATCGCCCTTACTTGTAGTTTTGTTGCTGAAGATGTTGTAGTTGTAGAATTTTTGAGGTTTCTGCCTGTCACAATGGACATTGATAAAATAATTGAATTATGCAATTGGCAATCGGTTTAGCATTTTAACTAATCGCATTCAATGATGCTCCACTTGACAGGCAATTCAAGTAATTTTTTTGAAAAACCCCCCTGTAAATAATTTGTGATTGTCTCTCTCTATCTCTCACTTTATCTCTATCTCTTGTTCATGATAAGCTAAACGAAATTCATGGCAATGCAAATACTCGGTGCATTTTGTAAATATTTTACAAACACCGTTCCCCTCATCCCCCTTGAATAAACCACCAAATAACGAACCAATCCATATTTCAACGTGGTCGGCCATCAAAACAATCAAAAAAACACCAAAAACCAAAAAGAAAATATTCCCAAAAATGTTGTCAACTCGTTTACATCCGTATATATACATACATGCCTATATTTGATGCAACCATTTTTTGTAGTTACTGAAAACAAAAACCTAAAACAAATAACCAGAGCTCACTTAATAACCAAACAGGGGCGAGCAGTTTAAGCGGAGAGATCGATTTGAAAAATTGTTTTTACCAGTGGCGAACTTTTCTTCTTTTCTTTTCCGGTTTTCTTTTACATTGCAGGTTTCAGACACCCATTAAAGCGTTTGCCTGCCTGACAGCCACAAGGTAAGCTCTAACCAGCTGATCAATCCCAACCGTAACCGAACATATAAAACCAAAATATAATAATAACAATCCAAATAATCCCCCAAAAAGCCTAATTTCATTCTGTGTCGTCTTGTCGTTTGACTATTCTGTGTGTTTGTGCTAAAACAGAAACCAGAGATATATATAAATTCAATTGGCTTGCAATGAAACCAAACTGTAGGATTCTAATTAGAATGTTTGATGTGTTTGCTGTTTCATCTTTCAATTAATTTCTCCAAAATTGTTTACCTTGCTGGGAAGTTCTTTTCATTTCAATTTATTTGTTTTCCCATGTATCTGTAGTCACTTTCCTTACTTTAGTGTTGTCATTTAGTAGAGATGTTTGAACTGTAGATTATTTATTTGCAGTCTTTTATTTCAGTTTTAATTGGACATAGTTTTGTTATATTTTTTTAGATTAGTGTTAATTAGGATGTACACAGCTCTGTATTTTATAGAAAGACAATTTCCCCTGGGATCGATAAATACAGGGAAATGAAATCTTTAAATTTCTGGCCTTGTGGCTGTTTCCACATTGCTCATACGTCATGTTGCCCATCATAATGAAACAATTAGGAAGCAAACAACAGAAACACATTTATGGCAAAAACAATAACCAGATGCCTGTGGAGTGTTGAGCGATGGAGAACCAAAAGTGTAGGGTTGTCCTGTTGCATTTGGCAGCTTTTACCATTGGAGAAGCCCTGAAGGGACCTGCTGTGCTGCAAGTATTGTGCTTCCTGTCCATGTTTGTTATAATTTTATTGCCAAGAAATATAGACAGATTTGCCCCACAATTTGTTGAACATTAGGGAGGGGGGTGGGAAAAGGCAGAGAAACCTTTAATGTCTCTAATGAAGCGTACGTGTTTATGGGCTCTTTCATACACAGAGACACAAAAATTACAAAAAATATAGAAGAAAAAAATGTATAAATCTTGAAATATCTTTTATTACTACAAAAAGTATTATATTATGACCTAAGATGGTTTTTTACATCAACTATTCTTAGTTAAAGATCAACTGCTTCTCCCTTCATCACTATTTATTTTCTCAGTGCAACTTCCTGTTGGTATCTCGAGTCCTTCTAATCAAAACCCTGCTTACAGGTGTTCAATTTTCGCCAGGAGTGTGTGAAAAGCCATTTGTGAATTGTTTTGTTGTTCGTAATTTAACAGATTCGCACGCAAATGTATCTCAATTATAGATGCTGCAGGATAATCAGCCAAAGACTAAATATTTCACATGAAGGACACGGCAATCCCTCCGTACTACAAGGCTGCAAATTATTGTAATCGTTTTCTGTCCCTAGCTAGCAAAACGATAATTGTATAATCGCATTCGTAATCGACGATAATGACAACACTTTAGCGCCATACAACACATCATAAAAAAAAAAGAAATAGTGGGCTAGGAACTGCAATAACAACAATTGCCACAGGCAGGAAAAAAAACCAAGTCATGTTGAGCAAGCCTGGCCAACAAATTGTTCGAACACACACACACGGACACTCGTGGCAAATGGCTGCCAACATCAGCAACATGCAATATTTTATCTGCTAATGTGTAATTATAAACAATTTCGTTGTTTGTTATTTATAATAGCGCAGCGGGTAAAATGAAAATGGAAATCGCAGAGCCTAAGTCTGTGTCTGTAATTGTGCAGGCATTTTTTTTCGTTTAGCTATTGTATTGCGGGTGCAATTTTAACAAACGACTGACGATAACAATCGCCGGAAAATTGTCCCAAGCGAAGGGATTGCGGCGGGGGCGTGGATTCCTTTTTTTTTATTTTCAAAAATGCTGCCGGAATGCGTGAGTCCAGCACATTTGCCACATTCCGAAACTGACAAACGATATACGCGATATGCGAAACAAGCCCGAGAAATGCGGAGAAAGGTGCTAAAATTTCATGACATCAAAAAAAAGTTTTACAAACAAAAATAGCTGAAATAGAAAATGGCGTGAAGCACGCAACAGCAACAACAACAATGAAGGAGAGAACTGCGGGAAATTAATTGCTTTGAAATTTATGTTTAGAAATTAAAACTGGCAGTGGTGCTTCGTGTTCTTGTTGTGGTTTCATTGTGCAACTGCTGCGCGTGAAAGTATACTACATAAACCGTGGCTGGAGAGCATTTAACTTTGGGTTTAATTGAATGCAAGTTAGACACGATTTTGAGCTGATTTCATGATAGCGAAGAGCCATAATCATCACTTTAAGCCTCGTTAAGACTTGATGCAATTAGAATTCATTCAGAATGTCTTATGGTTTGGTTTAATAATCCATTTCCTGGCAGCTACAACTGATGCTGGAGTAGTAGTTCTTCTTCTGTAATTTTCACCGCAATGAGAGCACATTCTGCCTGCAACTAACACCACAATCAATTAAAGTTGCTCTGCGGCTGTTGCTATTCAACGTTAGTCGGTTATGGTGGCGCAACAGCTGCTGCTGCTGCTGGTGTGACTGCTGTTGCAACACACATTGCTGCAATGTTGCAAAAAGGCGACAACACACTCGACTGGATTCGTTCTACTGTTCCAATTATTGTCGTCCTTTCACCTGATTCTGTTCACTATTTTCCTTTTTTCGTGGGTTGTTTTGGCTGCGGCACTTTTAATTTCCCAGTCGAACGAGCTGCTCCTTTTTCGCTTTTCCCGAACAGGAAGCGTATTGTTAGAGGTCTCTCATATTCCTTTTTTTTTTTTTGGCAAACTTCCGCTTGTTTCGAGGCTTTAATTACGTCAGGGACGCAGCTTTTTTTTTTCTCTTTTTGTAAAATCCCCCTTTTTCGGATTTTCCGTTTGCACTTGACTACATTTTGGGTCAAGTTGCGTGAGCTAGTCAATTCCTTGAATTGACAATTTACATTGACAAAGGCGGAATTTAACGGTCGGTTGAAGCAGAAATGCTTTTGAAAACATTTGGTTCATGGCCAGCTGCGATTTTTCCAGGAAATTTTTGAACTCAGACTAACCACACTTCATCTGTAGGGAGAAAACCACTTAATTTCCTACACTGCGTATACGCAATATTTAGTTAATTTCCTTGAACGGCAAAGAGGATTTATTGCCAGCACACCAGAGATCGACATGCAGCATCAACAGCAGCTGTCTTCATTAGGATTACATTGGCATTTTCCATTTTTGATGCTCTCCCGTCGATGGAATCCCAAATTCGAATAAACAATACGCCATGTTGTACAAGGTCCACGATGCGTATTAGTGTTGTGTTAGGTGTGCGTGTATATTTCAATGATTTATGCATTCAGCAGGAGCAGGGCAGCGCAGCACGGGTGGGTTTATGCAAATTTCGACTGTAAATTCGTGCAAATCGCGTTTTCAATTTCTACCCTTTGTTGCTCTTCACTCCAACAGCCAACAGTGCGAATATGCAAATGAAGCTCATAATTTGCTTTAGCCAAAGGCGGGAAATTACCAAAAATGAACTACGATGAGAAGAATAGAAATGCGGAGAGGGTATGTGCTAAGGATGAAAGATAGGGGGGATCACCATCGGTGCCAAAAAGTTTTCGCCAGGGGGCAACGAAAAACTTTCAGTGGAAACTCTCCTCTTTGGCACGAAGCAAGAAGTAAAAGTTACAGTACTCCTTCTCTGTCCTTGTGGCATTAAAGTGGTCACTAGGAGAAATAATATGTACAAATTGTTAAATTTATATTAAGTGCAAGCAATAAAATATTAAATTAACTCTTTACATTTACTTATTAAATTAAAAAGATCTAGTTTCATATTTTTCATTCGTAAGGAATAAGTTCAATGAGTAGAAATTTTCATATACTCCTATTAAAAAATCCTTTAAAATAACTTTAAATGTCTGAAGCTCAACTTTTCACAAAAGATACCAAGTTTTCCAGTATCCCTTAGGACAGAGAAAAAAAAATTTGAGGTCTGCACACATGACCCATTAATAAGCGCACGGCACTTGCTGGTTTGGTGGGGTCATTTCATTCCTCTCTCACAGCTGGTCGTCGTGTCAGAGGAGGAGGGGTTATGAAGGGAAGCTGAGCTCGTTGGGTTGGTTTTTCGGCGTACGGTGCACTGGTGGCGCGATGGCCCAGCACGTTGTCAACATAAATTTTCGAGGGAGCAGCCATGAACTATGTTGGCGGCGGTGGTAAAGTTTGCACTTCCTTGCAATTTAAATGCGTTTATCTCTTCGAAAGTGTGCAAACAGACGCAAGTTGAAAAATAAATCTGCAACCGCAACGATGTGTAAGCAAATGCAATGATTTAAGCATTTCAATAGATTTTGTATTCGCCAAAAAAGCATTCTAGTTAATCAAGAAAACTATGAGACAGAAATGGAATGAATTGTACCTTAGAAATATCAATTTTTAGAAGAATTTTACCTCTACTTTATAGTTAATACCTCTTTAAATGACTCACTCAATTCCTTAACAATTTAAAGCCGTTTGAAACCTTTTTAAGCTCTCCACATACGATGGCATAGGTTGTATCCTATAGATACGAAGCCACTCCACACCCCCTTCTGACAGTCTGCCAATGGAAAGTCAATGATAATGAGTCCAAAAGCGGAGGCTATGAATATATTTTGCCTTGCATGAGCACACACGCACAGATACAAATGCATGGGAACGTGTAGATACAGATACGTAGATACAGATACGCATTCACAAGTCAAGTGCTTAATATGCAGGCTGCGTTGCATAAAGGGGAGAAATCGAAGTTGATGCTGGGGGGGGCAGCAGGCGTCCCCACAGCGATCAAGGACGTGGCGGATAGATTCGGGGACCCAGAGGCTCACACGCCCGATAAACGATAACTGTAACGATATCGTATCACATTTGCCACCGTAATTTGACGGAAGTCCTTTAAGGTTATATAGCATATTATTTGCATTTGCTGCGCGGAATTTTGTGCGGAGGCTGGGGAGCTAATATGCGTTCGATTAACTTAACGTTAATATCAAGTACGTGATGTGCAGTGTTTCGCATAATGCGATTATCCTTATTATAATTTATGCATTGAAATAACGTGAGAGGGACGTAGGGTTTTTGGGTTAATACTCGCGTTGTGCGGTATTGTTATTATGGGTTAATGGGACACATTCAACAATCCTATCAATTTATATTCATAGATTTAAGTTCAATTAAATCCGTATCTGTTTATTATCTGAACACAATTATATTATAAATAATTACAGACAGCTAATAAAACTATAAAATACTGAAACAAATTCTTTAAAAAAATATATATAAATAAATAGTTTGCTTTAGCTCTTAGTATACTGATTTTTCATAATCACGACTAAATATGTAGATATTTTCTAAGAAAATAAACTAAAAATATAATGCAGGTCATAGATTGTCATATAATTATATTCAATATTCTTGCGCTTCACCGTAACTAAATTAATCTGACTGACTTTGACACAATCCGAGAAAGTTTCCACAGAGACCGACAGAGATGGATATGGGGCCGGACGGAGACGGTACGGCAGGACATTTGACGTCAGCGAGCCTTTGGCCAGGTGAAGCAAATTCAATTAAACTTTTGTTGTCGGCGACCGCCCAACAGCGCTCGTCCTACGCCCGCATCATTGTATAACGGTATATATATATGTAATTCGGTATATAGGGGCTGCGATCCTTGGTCAGGTTACACAAATAGCAAGTCACGTTATTCCACTCTGTGGGGCCAACGCGGGCGTCCTTTTAGTCCTTTGGCCACGTTTCACATTTGCAGCTTACTCCACAATTTGGCTTTAAATAAATATTTAACCAACTATAATTGGAAACTCAAAAAGTGCAATTAGCAGTGTCCGGAAAGGAGCAACTTTCCAGAGTTTCAAGCTCTCGTTCCGGCCGGCCGGTGAAATGAAAATTTCTTTGTCCGAATTTAAGAAGTTGAGTTGAAGAGTGGGCAGCCGCTCCAAGTTAATTAGGTTATGAAATTTCACCTGGCCACAGACACAGAGATGTGGCTTAAAGTCATGCCAAAAGCTCCTTGACCATGTTTCTTGTCGGATGCGAATGCCACTTAAATTTTTAATTGCAGCTAATTAAAAAAAAAACGCATCAAAACGTAATGTAGAGCATGAAAGCATACTAAAAGTGGGGAAATACGAACATGAAGAGAGAATAAATTAGGGCAGTAATCGTATTTTAAATACTCTTTAAAAATGAAATATTCAAAATAGTTGAGCAAATATAACTTTACAAAAATTGGACTAATTAAAATGCTTTAAATACTCAATACTTTATTCAATCTTTGTAAATTAAAACTAAATTAGAAAATTTAAAGATTATTTTTAAGGATATTCTAGGCCAAGGATATCCTTATAACCGTTTCACATGCTGATTCTTCTTCTAAATTTCCCACTGCCCTTGCGAGTTCTTCGTTTGCTCTTTCATGACATAAAAAAGGGCAAATAAATATTTAACAAGCTGCACAAAACAGACAAATAAACGCACTGGCACTCACACACACACTCGCACGCTTGTTGGTGCACATACTAGAAAATACTTTGAAAAATGGCCAAAGAGTGAGACAGAGAGCCGGCGAAAAAGAGAGAGGCGACACTTGAACATTAAGCAACAGAAAACAGCAAAAACTCAACGTGATAAATTTTTTTCCGCTTTGAGAGAAATGAAAATACATTTTTTATACAAACCGGGAAACTTTGCACAACGTTGGGGTCTAGCATGTATAAATAACGAAGAATGTTTAACCAAAAACATAAAAAATATAAGCAATTTTCAAAGTGTGAAAATGTGTGAGCAATTAAAGAATATAACAGAAAGGAAATGTTTAAGAATTCAAGTCAAAAAGAATATCCTGAGGATATAATCAAAGAAATTTTTGATGTGAGTCTGGCTTCTTGAGTTAAAAATTAAATAATAAAATTTGCAAATGTTTTGTTTTACTTTGTTGGAAAGCTGAAAACTTGTAAATTGCATAATTATTTATTTTTAAAATAGAAAAAGTTTCTTTTGATAAAAATTCCAATTATGTTTCATAATTTCTCTAGGTTACAAAACACTCCTAAAATCCTTAAATCAAAACGAAAATCGAAAGCCTTTCATATGCAAACGTGTATTTTCGGCTCTTATAATCCTTAGAGCGCATTGTTTTTTCCCTACAATATGCAGCCTTTTGATTTTTGTATCCCCAAGTACGATCTCAATGGCAAGATTCACTAGCAAAATCAAAATGGAAAGAGCTCTGCGAGCTGAATAAACCTCTAGCTCTCGTTCCCTGGAAATGTAGCCTCCAAGTGAAACATAAACCAGACATTAGGTTGGTCATTTTTGGACATAACAAAGCCAGCTTTTGCAAGGGCCGTCAGTTCTGCATCTGTTTCGGTGTCTGGACCTCCCCATACCCTGCTTCCCCCACAGCCCTGTCTGCTTTTTGTGCTTATCAGGCTGCGCTTTGTTCTTGCAGTTTTGTGCATACTTTTAGGCGCAAATCACGCCATGTTTCAAAAGTTTGCCGTACTGCTGTCTCCGTTCCTGCGGTTCATTGCACTGCGCTCTCTCGTTCCTGCAATGAAAATTGCAACGCGCCGGAGTTTTATTGCCCGGAAATGCCTTTTTCGGGCTAGACGGGTAAAGTTTCGCCCCGGAAAAAAACTTACGGCGAAAAACTGCGGTTGCTCAGAAGAGAAAATATAAATGCAGTATTTTCTTAATATTAAGGAGGTTATTTTGCATTAATCTTGAAGCTTTTGAGATGCAGTTTTCATTTAATTGAAATGCATTTAAATGCATTTATTTATTTTCAATTTATCTAGTTAGAAATTTAAGGACTTAGGAACAAATTATTAATAGATACGCCCTAAAAATATCAAAAGATAACATATTAAACTACATATGTATTTATCTTTTTTCTCTGTGCAATCATTGAGTAAAGTTCAAGTCGCGATTGCAGTTGCAATTGCGGTTCGAAATTGTCGCATGTTTGAACGCAGTAAGCGGACACATGAATAAGTTCGAACTCCGAACACCGAACTTCGATTACGGCAGGTAATAAAAAAACATTGTGCTGCGCGGCCTAGGCGCTTTCAAAAATTTGGATTTATGGTTATTTTATGGCTGTTTGGTTTATTGTTCTTGCCTCTCCTTCGCTACTTGTTCCACGGCTTGTCGCCTCGGTCATAAAAATTCAATTATGTGAAGGAGGCCTTCTTGCAGGCCAAGCAAAAAAAAAAAAAAAAAGCAAAGGGCCGTAAAAATGAATGAATGCTGATTTAAAAGGAGTGAGTGTTGTCTGAGTGCGCCCCAAAAAGTATGCCATCGCTTCCCTTGCATGTGTAAGAAGGACCAAGAAAGTCTTGCGGGGAAGAATACAAAATAGGATGCGAGAATTGCCGAAATGCCGGAAACCTCTTGAGCGCCGCCAAGAGCCCCTAAAAGTATGCTTTAAATTCTCGCACTATGCAAAACGGATGCCGTGAGATGGAAAATGAGGAAATGCGAAGCAGCATCCTGCGCCACTGAGGGGGGAAATGTTGACTAAATAGAAACAGGAAGAGGCGTCTAGAGAATGGCAACAGTCTCGGTATACTCTTATGAAAATGAAGCCAAAAGTTGCGTATAAAATGGAAAGTTCAGGTCTTTGAAAATGTCACACGAATCTGTGCGTGAGGAAACGTTAAGAACTTACTATAGCTTGAGCACTTTATAATTTGATTCATAAAATAAATAGGTCAAGATAAACAAAAGAGGAAGTTTTGGTGAAGAAGTGGAAAACTAAATACAACAACTTTAAAGGTTTAAATACATAAATACCTTTGGCAATTATAAATCCCAAAACGTTGTAAGCCACTTGATCCATCACCCATTGACTCAGAGGATCTTAAATATTTACTCCACCATCAATCCAGTGAAAGCCAATCTCCTGATGGATTGTTCGACTTTTAAGAGGTTAAATGCTTGCCTATACTCGCATATCCTTTTATGTGCCACTAGTCCTTCCTTCATTTTGTTTGTGTCTGCTCGTTTTGTTCAAACATTATCGCAAACCTTGCATTATCCTGCTGTAATTGAGAAGGGGACTGTGTGCGTGGCAGAAGAGTGTGGCAGTTATTAACCTCCTTCCGACTTTCCAAGCCATGTTTGCTGCCTTTGGTAAACTATAGCCATCTCAGGCGTGTAGCTGCTTATGCATGTAAATATGGCACAGATCCTTAAGGCTTGAGACTGATATGTGACACGTACACTGGGAGAAAATGCAATGTCTTCGAACTTTAGATGCTTTTTATGAAGAAATATACATATATCCTATAGCATACATTCATTAAATATCAAATATTGCTTGAAGATTATAGTTTTACTGTTAAAATTTATCTTCTATGACAAATTTGTTACAAAGTCCCAGTTTTTCCCAGTGTTTTGTATATTTGTTTTCACTCCACGGCAGATAATTGGCCAACGGAAGTGGCGGAATGAACGATCATTGTCGTTGTCGGCTTGATTGACAGGTCCAACGAGATGCCGTCACACATTTGCGAGTGCAATCCGAACAATCTGGGGCCCACAAGTCGATTCCTTCCTGTTTCGAATGCTCAGTGGCAGAAGAAGTCCCCGAGCGTCCCCGCTCGAATGACATGTTTTGATAAATTGCTTGATTAATGGACGCATGTGCGTAAATACAGTTTAAGTGCTACGGAGAAGAAGGGCTTACGTATCAATATCCACGAGTGTGAGCTGGAGGAGGACACTTCATGGCTGTGACCATTAAAAATAATTTTCTTTCGCGGTGCCCGCCTAAAAGCGCACTTGCCACCACAAAGAGCGACAGCTGAAAATGACAAAATCTGTCGGATGCCAGGCCGATGTTCATAAATCAAAGTGACGCCCGCACACACTCGCTCCCACATTCATACAGGCACCACGCTGACATTTTCCACATTTCCGCCGCTGCGCTCATTAAAAAATTGAGCGCCATTTGCCAAATGCGAAAACGCGGGGGGAGAAATTCGTGATGGAAGCAGGCAGCAATTGCATGTCCTCCTCCTCTTGCTGCCTTGAGCATATGCATATGCATGTTGGGCGAAGAACTCCACTCGAAAAAAACTAACACATCATAAATCTTGCACAAGCATCCTTTAGCGTTGCGACTCTTACATCCTTCAGACTACACGCTCATCCCCTTTTGGTGGGGTCTACAATATATAAAATGTGATTCACATGAAAGGCGAAAAGAAGTACAGTGGAGTCTCATTAAGTTGGGCTTAAGCTAAGTTTTATTTTAAATATTAATATTGTTTAAGTCATTTAAAGATTTACAATAGAAAAATATTCAGTAAAACTAAATTTTCTTGGAATATTATTAAACTTTAAAGAATTAAGAGAAGCTTCAGAAAATGTATTCAAAGTAATTCCAAGCTAAAAAAAAACCAATTAGAAGAAAAATTCACTGTATCTCATGAAAAACTACTGTGGGCAGAGGATTTTAACAGTTTTTTAATTACAAAAGCCTTCAAACGTTCCGTTGCTTTCTGGACATATAAGTATGCAACAGAATTTTTTTCGCCACAACCCGATTTTTGCCTTTCACCCCTTTTTTTTCATCACCGAGCAGTATCTGTTGCCTCATGCAAGCAATAAGAAAATTCGCCAAAGGCCAAGCAAAGGCTCACGTGGCGTTTACCACACCAGGACAAGCCCAAGCTGTCGTCATCTCTTTGCACATGCCAGCCAGTTTTTCCTCAATTTTGCACCAAACAACCTCCGTTTTTTTCTCTTGTCTGTTTTTCCCCCTCAGGCGCCTGGGGGCGACTTTTTTGCGAATAGCCACAGCAACAGCTAAACTTGAGACTTTTGGCACGTGCACTTCTTCCTCGGGTCCTTGTTCGTCTTGTCCAGCTAAAGGATAACTTCTGCTTCCCATGGTTCAATATGTTCTCTAATGAAACTTGTGTCAACGTGTGATATTGATTGTGAAAGCGGCCAGGAAGGATAGTACAGGGATTTGCTTACAGTTTCTTTTCCATGTTGCAACTTTAGGTCATGAAAATTGTGTGTAAATCTTTAACCTCTAACTAAGATTTAACCTGATAGGAGTCTAAAATTAGATAAACACATATTTTAAGTAGTATTTCTGAGAAATATAATGTGGACCTAACAGTCTCATTTACTTTCTTGGTAACAAAATTATTTAATCCGTTTCAAATCGTGGAAGCAGCTCAGCCTCAGGCTGTCACTTTTGTCTCATAAAACCCTCTTTGTTCAGCCAATTTTCTTGGCTGCAGCTTGGCAACTCTTTGGCTTGGCAGCCCATTGCAATTTATCTTAATTTTATTTATAAACCTTGTGTCTTTTATTAGGTTTTCTTTATTGTTAAGCTAATAATGAGGCTTGAGTTGTTTAAACCGTTTTTTTAGAAGCATATTTATATCAGAATAACGACATTCAAGTTGATTTGTTTTGATGACTTGCCTCCATTTAATTTCCTCCTTCAATGACTTGGATAATCTGAAATTTCCCCGTGCAAACTTGCCACTCTAACTTGACATTTAATACGCTTTTATGCTGCTCTTATCCTGGGTATTTGATGGACATCCAACGCTTAACTTTGAGCAACTTTCACCCGTCTGCAAACGGCTATAGCACTTCAACTTCCGCTTTTGCATCCGATATTCGTCCTTAACTCCTCCCTCGCTCCCCGCTGGTTTTGTTGCGCTTTTCCTATCAACTTTGCAGATTTTCCCCATCTCGTCTCCCTGCGAACCCGGGGATATCGTCTAAGCCTCGAGGGGAAATGCAATTTGCAGCATTACGGCAACACAAAAAAATTTGCTTTTCCCCCGTAAGCTGTTGATGCAAGTCTCTTTTTCTCTACGAAAGAAATGAATGAAAATAAATAAATAAGTAAACAGACAACTTAATTCCGTAGTTACACGTAGTTGAAGTTGATGCTCGTGTTACTGTTGTTGGTTATCGTCGTTATCTTTAGCTCTTCCCTCCTAATAGACTTTGGATAAACTAAAAAATCATAATTGACCTCATTATAACCGTATTTTCTTTTCCGCTCTTCTCTCTGTCTCTTGCAGGTCAGTATCTGAGATGAGTGTCACTTCTCTATATGCAGGGTAAGCCCAGGGACTTAAGCTTAATTATGTTGGTTTTTTTTTACTGAATGCTACGCACTGAAAGGGTCTATTGAAAACGGTCACAAAAGCGGTTTAAGCTTCGAACGAATTATTAATTGGGCTTGACGACGACGATGGCGACTACTTGCCATATAAAATCCCTTTACCTGCCCGGGATTAAATCATTTTTCGTTTCATTTTGCCCACAACAGTGGGGGGAACTTTAAAAGCAAAAACTCAAATATAAATTTAATCAAACTTTCGGCGCCGAGTGGTTCCAAATAAGCCAGCTTGAACTTGGTTTTTGCTTTTGGCAACTCGTGCGGCCTTTATAATTGCCATAAAAAATGAAAGCCAACACAAAGTTTAGCCAAGCTCCGCAGGGAAAGTAAAAACAGTCGAGCCGAGTTCAGTTTTAAATAAAGTTCAAGTGCCTGTAAGCACAATATTTTATGTTGTTTTCTTTAGTTTTTTGTTTTAATATAAATTTAGATGTACATATGTATTTATTAGCAAACCAAAATCGCCGACACTTCAAATGTTTTTATTATCTTAAACAAGCCGAGACAAAGCCGTAACTAGAAAATCAAACAGAATAAATCAAGCGGAAAAGCCTTACCTTAATATTTTTGTCTTAAATTCATAAAATTATAGCCAAAGAAAATGCATAGTTTCTGAAATATTTGCCAACATTTAAAGATTAAGTGCAAACAATTAATAAACCATTTCATGCTGAAAAACAATCGAACAATTAGTGTAAATCGAGCGGTTTATTTGGTTATTTCGTGCATAT
Source organism: Drosophila kikkawai (assembly GCF_030179895.1). Taxonomy (NCBI): domain Eukaryota; kingdom Metazoa; phylum Arthropoda; class Insecta; order Diptera; family Drosophilidae; genus Drosophila; species Drosophila kikkawai. The sequence goes on along the minus strand of NC_091731.1, from coordinate 26,947,226 downwards.
TTACCTTCTGCAGCTATAAACGAGGACATTTCTGTTATAAATTGCTTAATTTTTTCCCCAAGTGTTTTGTTCGTTGCCGCCTGCGTACGACATGAAATGAAATACAAACTCATGTATAACAATCTGGGTAAATAAAAAAGTGGCTGAGAGAAGGAGGAGTGGACCGACCGACCGAGAGTGGGGAAGTGAAATGCCAACAAACGACAAAAATTGCGGTGGAGCAAAGTTGCTGGGACTACTCTCGGAGTTGGGAACTCACAAAAGCCCCTGGCATATGCACTTTTTGTGCTGTGTTTGCCCAGCAGAACGGGACCGAGCGGGGGTCGTCCTGCTGCTGCGGGGTCAGCGAATGTCATTGTTAAAAGTTGCGGGGATTCCCGCCACCCTTGGTGCTTTTATTCTTCGTTTTCGTTTCCCGGGAATTGCAGCACAGTTAAGGAATGCCAAAAATCGCACTGCTCCCTCAATGAATTATAATGCAGAACCGTTCAATCTGTACTGTCCCGCCGGATGTAGTATGGCGAAAAATCCCAGTGGTTGGTAGTCGGGATCTTTGCATAACACATCCCGCAATAAAAACAGAGCCAAGGAAATCGGTCATATGTGCGGGTGTATGGGTTTTCCGGGGTGGCTGTCCGGCTTAATGGTAAGCAAAGTAACTTTTTGGTTTATTTCAGGATTTTTTACTGGATGATATATGCTTTTATAGAGGCGGAATATCATAAGTTTTGCCTCAGTAACTTTGCCACTCTTTAAGTGACTTTAAAACTTACTAATTTTGGACCATACCGAGCGTTTACCCTTGTCACACATGGCGTATGCTTAATTAATTTTCATTACCCTACGAGCTTTGGTCCTGGGTGCAAAATTCTCGGGGAAATGGACGAGCAAGTAAACAAAGGGCCTTATTTAATTACGTTACTCGGCAAGGGCTACTCAAGCCAACGCAAGTTTTGAGGCGTTTTGCACTAAGGTTATGTTTCCGTTAAAGCCTTTGAAGTTAACTGGAAGGAAACTTTTTATGGCCATCTTGAAGGCGTCGGCTGGGCCAATTAAAATGCCACGATTTCTGCTGACTTTGTTTGTTGGCAACGAAGGGCTTTCAACACATGCGTCTGCGTGTGTGTGTGTGTGTTGGTTAACTTATATTGCTGGCAATTGGCACGTAAAGGGTTAATTGTCAGCCAGTCAGCAAAATAGCTCCAAAGTTGAGTTCATCGATTTTACATAACTTGCACATGCTGCTGTTCTTGTTATTGCTGTTGGAAGGGCCGCCCTTTTTCTCGAACTTTTGTACTTCACACTTTACTTTGACGCCCTTGCTTTTCCTTGCCTTTAGTTTGTTGATTTTTTGGCGACTTCCGTTGCTGCGGGCTGCCTTGAGACTCATTATTATAAAGGTGCCAGGCTTAGAACAGCTTCATGTTTGATTTAAATTTAAATTAAAAATCACTCATACGCACCATTTGATAGGGATACTGACAGCTGCGAATAGAGCAAATAAAAGCGCTCCCATATATTGCACAAATGTCAAACACCTGGCCAAAGCCACTATATATAAAATTCATTTTGAAAGCAAGCCTTCACAGTGCCCCAGACTTGCCATACACTCACTCACCCTCAATGCTTCCTGTATCCCCATTTTCCCCCGATCAACAAAAGCTTAGGAAGAGAGCCGGTCTGAATTTTAAAAGCCCCTTCCAACCATCGACCAGCAATTAAGCCAGTTTGTAACAATAAATTTCAGTTGCTGGCAGCACGAGGTGTTTGCCAACTGTTCAGCTATATTGACTTTCAATTTGTGTGCCGGCCAGCTGGTTGGAATTTATTTTTAAGCTTCCTTTAAGGGCCATCAATGCAGAAGTTTTAAATTTGAAAGAGAGATTGGTACTAAAGATTGACGGTGTACTGATATCGTTTCGATATTGATAAGAAAAGTCTGTAAATCTTATTTTAAAGATTTATTTACGGGCATAATAATATCTTTACCAGAATTTTTTTATGAATTTTAAATTCAATTTACAATTTATTTGAAAAATATTTTTTTGTATATAAATTTTATAACAGTATAGTATATTTTTTAATTTTTGTTATATAGTTTTTTCACCCATTAACCAAATATTTAAATACCAATATTCAACTGATACTTCAAAAGGAAATGCAGGAGAAATACAGGTACATATTTCCTTTGAATGCATATGGAGTATATCCATTATATATTACAATTCCGGTCTCTATGGATTGGCAAACATTTGCCAATTGGCAAACAAATGCCAAATAAATCAAAATCAAACAAGAAGAACTGCAGCAACCCCTATGAAAAAGAAACCAAAACCCCAGTGGTGCCCTTAAAAACTTGTTCCCTTGGCCGCTTTACAAGCCGAGCTCAGTTCACCCCACCTGCAACTCACCTGGTTTCCCCGCCGCCTACCCACCCACCTGTGCTCTGTGCTCTTCGCCCCACAATGCGCTTGTACAAACACGTAATCGAATAATCCAATTTGTTTGCGCAAAAACTGAAACTTTTTCATAGGGCTTCAGTTGACGATGCCGCGCCGCCGTGACTCAGATCCCTCGGCCCCGGTCGCCTCTGTGGCCCTCACCTTTTGAGCTAATTGTTTGAGTGAGTTTCGGATTTAAGTGCAGATCCACCATCCTGCCGGCAAGCCCCCACGAAAGCCCCACAGTCCTTGTTCGATTTGGAATTGTCAGTAAAATGATGTAATTGTAACTCGGCACTTGGGATATCGATAGTTACCTCAACTTTTGTGTCGAGCGGTTTGAGGTTTTCTGTTGGCTGAAATCGTGGTATTATGAGAGGAAGTGCATTGGTTTATAGAATTCTGGCAATTTAATTTGGGACTCATAAAAGGCTAATTGGTTAGGCACTTTTACTAAGCTGAAATATAAACATAAATAGTTCAAGACATTTTGTATTTAAAAATTACACCAAAGCCATCCAATTTTGTTCTTTTATATTGAAGAGCTGGCCTAATTATAGTTACTTTCCTAGCCTGAATTCCTTTGAAAAGGATATCCGCAGAATTAGCTAGGAAATACTGTGCTGTAAATCCTTTTTATGGCCACTATTTTCTTTTCATTTACTGAAGACCATTACTTTTGGTTATGTGTGCCTTTGTTCGTCTTGCTTGAGATAGCCAGGACCGACAGATTCTCTCCTCAATTGAATACGATCCCTCGAACTACTATTTCCACGTCCATTGAAATCCTTTCAAGCAACTAATCCCCGCCATCGTTTCCCCTCCCTTGCGCTTGGGCCTTAATCAACCTTTTGTTCCATTCAATGTTGTCGCCGTGTTTGCTCCATTTCCAACCCAACCGATTTAGGCAACTGTATCCTGCAGACTGACCTTTCAATTAAATAAGCGTTCTGTTGGTCACCTAACCCAGGACCTCCAGCTGTGTGTGTTGAGAACCGGCCGCCTGCTCGTCCCCACCAGGCGCCACCCACCAAGGCCACCGCCACCTGCCGTTTGCGTTGTTGGTCATCTTTCCGCACTCACATGAAGGCATTGTTTTTTTGTTGCCACAATCTTGTCAAACATTGGTTGCCCTTCTTTCGAGCAGAAGTTCCACTTTAAAGGCAGCTGCAAATGAATGAAAGAAAATTGCACTGAAAATCAAGCTCCAAAAATGAAAAGAGGATAATTTACTAAATATTATTCCATATTTTAGAACAAACATTCTTTAGATAAAAATTTAGATAAAACTTTATGGAATAGATGATACTCATAAATTACCTAAATAATTTAAAGTCCAGGTTCTGGCTGTCATTCCCCTAATATTTTCAGTGCAGCTAAGCAAAATCTCTACACTTGACGTATACAGATTTTTGTAGTCCTGCCTGAAGGCAAATTTTGCACTCTATCTTTGGCTGCAGCTTTGGGTTGCCAGCTGTCAATAGACTGACTCCGGCAAAGACAGATTCCCAGCTCCCAGGGATGAGCGGATGAATAGCTGGCTAATCCAGCTGCTTATTACTGCAAGGAGAGACGCGTGTGGCCAAAGTAATATGCGCTTTCAGCCCGAGACAAACAGCAATAGCGGCAAACTTATCCTCCCTCCTCCATCCTTCGTCCGTTGGTGTGCGTGCGCCGGAAGCCCTTGTGGGTTAGGGGTGGGCATCAGGTAACAGGACAGGCCAAGGTGAGAAGCGAGCGGAAGGAAGGCAGCAGGAGCGGAAGCACGGAACGCGACACTTTATGACTTGGACGGGGGGGGCAGGGTGTGGTTAGCTTTGTCTGGATGTGCTGCCAGGCCATGAAATGGCAGCTGACAAGGCGGCAAACTCTTTTCTACACAGAGAATGTGAAACTTGTAGTTATATTTGAATTTTTTAGCAAGAAGAATATTTAAAGGATATAGCTAAATACTCAGAAAACAAGATTGAAAATAGAAAACATCTACAGTGAAATATATTTTCCCATTTGGAATTGATACATTTTCTTAGCGTGCACTTTGGTTAGACTCTGCCACCCCCAACCGATTCAGCAACCCCTCGACTGGAATTAGGATTGCATTGTCTAAGGGCTCAGCTCAGTTTTCTGTTCGGTTTTTCAGCTTTTCAGCTCAGTGTTCTCAGTCCTCAGTGCTCGGGTTCTTGGTTCAGTTTTGCAGTTTGTGCGTCAACTCTTTGGCTCAAGTGCGGGCCACATTTCATAGGCTTCCCAGAGCAACCTCCGCACCGAAGACACCCCTTCGATGCTCACCCCTTCCCTTCGCTGGAAGACGCGACACAAATTAGCCATCTTTTTTGCATTCTTTTTTTTGCAGTCTTTCCATTTGGCTGAGAACATTTTCAGTTTGCTTTGCAGTGCACAACTGGCAACAGTCGACGGGCTTTATTCGATTCGCCTTTCGCTAGATTCTTTTTGTGAGGCGGCAAGGAAATTATCAGACAAGTTAACCAAGGAAAAGAATTTAATTCGCAAGTCTCAAACTGAATTTCTTGGCCTGTCGCTGGCTAATTCAATTGCTGTTGCCTGCCAGTGAGCGGAGAGTTATTGCAAATAACTAATTCGGTTTGTGCTGCAAGTGAAACGGAATAAAAATATCCGGATCAGTGGTTCAGTGAATCTGTATTTCATTTAATTAAAGAAAACATTGTGGATATGAACTACTTAGAGACCATGTTATGGTAAGGGGATAAAATATCTCAAAATGTTATTAAGTCAAAAGCAGAAATAGCTATTTTAATTAATAAAGAAGAGACTTTGCAAAAAAAATACATATTTAAATATTTTCAAAGGAAAAGTTCACACAAAATGCACGCATTTTATATGCTTTTTCTAAAATCAACATTCCATGTTCTATTAATAAATTAAAATATACTAACTTGAACTTATTAAAAAATGTCTAAATATATGTGTTTTCCCTTTATTTCTTATTTTTTATCAACTCAAGGGTACTCTGTGCGCAATATTTGTTTTGCTTTTGCCAATATTTGTTCACGTAATTTCCTATGGCATCCATCCGCAGCTGCCAAGTTTTTCATGTTGGCTTTTTATTGTTTTTTTTCCCTTGGTTGGTGGGCCCTTTGGCCAATTGCTGCTTGTTCACTCAAATGATGCGTAAAAATCACATTAGCGGCAGCCGTGCGACATTTTGGCCAGCTCCAAGGTCTCAATGCCCCAAAGTATGCTTTATCTTCCGGGGGAGGTTTGCATCCGTTTTAGCCAATTAAACCTTAAGCTGGTGCGACCTTAGCCAAGTTTTACTTTTTTTTTTAATTTATGGTACACGAATACAGGCTAAAATTTTAATGGGACTCGGGAGAAGAGATTGCTATGAGTTTTTATGAAACTTTACCTAGGTTTTGTGACTAAAAATGAAGCAAATTTGAAGTAGAGGGTAACTTTAAAATGGAACATCAAGAAAGGATATATATTTTAGGCGTTGTTGATCTAATATATAGTTAAATATTATTAATTAGAGTACAAACAACACGCTGATCTAAAAATCTTTCATTACTGTAATTGCAATAAACACACTTTTTCCTTTTACCAATCTCGTTAGCTCGAATTAGTATTTGGCTTTATGTGCATTTTTGGCCCATCTAGTTCTACTTGATTTTCCATCCTGAACTACACTCGGCTTTTGTGTTCTTCCCGTATATATGTGCTTAGGTCCTGACGGCAGGTTTTCATATATTTTTACTTCTTTTTCGTTTTGCTATTTTTGCTGCCTGTGACTGGCATGAAAAGCATTTTACACATGGCAGCATTTTTTAATTTTGCCAACCGGCTTTTAGAAATGGAACAGCAACACACACGCGCCGACACACACAGGTGTGTGTGTGTGTGTGTGTGTGTGTGTGTAGTGCAACATGCACTTACTAATTAGAAATAAAAACGCGAACTGTACTTGCTCATTACGTTCTCTCTGCCAGTTTTCCGGTTCTGTTTATTATTTATTTGCGCCACCCTTTGGCGCTGGCACTTTGTGCTAAAACATAGGGTGGCTGGTCGCTTGTTTGGAAATAATAGACACCCTGTCTCTGGGCCAAGAACTCCGTCGACGCGTTGGCCAAATCACCGCCCATGGTCTGGCTGATCCCCGTATCCGTGGGGCAGCGTTGGAATCGGGTCAACTGGTTCCACTCGTCGGCTTGACATCCGCGGGATACGAATCCCGTATTCTGATCTCGGAGAAGACTCTCGGCAAAGAGCATGAAAGCCCGCCAGTGGCTGCATTCGTTCCAAAAGCAGCCAGGCTGCTGGCTACCCCAGTTGGCATAGAAATCCGCATGGCCCAGGGGTCGGTCGAATCCATAGCTGCCCACACTTGTGTGCAGCACCTCCACATAGTCGGCGTCCCCCGGTGCAAGTCGTTCCTTTTCCTGGGCGTATCGAAAGAAGGGAAGAGCCGGATCCAAGGCCCGGATCATTTGAAGTCGTCCTGTCTGAAGGTGCTTTCCCGCCAGACCTGCCACATGGGCGCCCATGCTGAAGCCCACCAACTGCAGGTCCTCAAATCGCAGACCCGCCTCCTGATGCAGGAAGTCCACAAATTTGGCCAGAACCTGGCCCACTGGCTTCACCCGGTAACTGGCCGTTACGTAGTCTGCTATGGCACCACGGCCCCAGTCCACTGTGAAGATATTATAGGTGCCATTATTCAGATCGAAATAGGGTGGCAGTAGAGCAGTATATATGTTGGCATTTGCATTCCCCAGCCAGCCATGAATCAGGATGCTAAGGAAGACGTAAAGGATAAGAGATAATGATAAAACATCGTATACAGACGATCCCCAGTCGCTTACCGTGTGGGATTGAAGGGATTGAAGCGCGACCTACGCAGAGAGGCGGCATCATAGAGATTCACCTGTTCGCTGGTGACCGCCACCAGGTCCTTGTTCATCACGTTGAGGCCAAAGGCAGCGGTCAGCGTGCTGCCCACGACCTGCTGAAAAAGTCTTCGATGCGGTGGCTCCACGGCTTTCGGAGGTGAGTCCCGGGCAAGCGTGTGCAGGTGGAAATAGGTGTGGTGGTCGGCATTGTATAGCAATTTGTAGTCCGGCTGCAGGCGGAGTAATTGCTGCTCAACCGTGCTGCTGGGCCCGCTGGCCAGGTTGGGTCCTCCCAATATTGGCAGCTGCCCGGGACTCATTAGGCCAGACAGCAGTGCCATTTGTGTGTCAAAGTAGTTGGCCTGCCACCGCCGCCGCTCATGGCCCCGATTCCTCATCCGCATCAGCATCGTTCTCATTCGGATGGCACTTTCCACTTCATTTGTCACTTTTACTTGCACTGCGGGTCTTGGCCTCACCTCCGCCAGCGCCTCTGCCTTCATCTCCATATCCTCCTGCAATTGATTGTTGTCTGCAGCGGCATTATAGTCCCCGAACCCCATCTCAAGCCCAAGCCGGGCCCTGTAATCAGGCTCTGTCAGCCTTGCCGCAGCGAGCCACAAACAAACTGGTGTCAACGAAATGAAAGTGCATTAGGCTCGAAACTGTGCAACTAGACCAATCGGCAAATGAGCAGGGCACACACAGACAAAAACGAATCCATTTGATGGGCTTAGAAATTAGTGGATTGAATTTCAAACTAGAGTCCATAAACACTATCGCGGCACATTACTATTCTATTCTGGTTTAATTAGAGAAGAAGCTATTAGCAATCGAAGCTCATGGATGTTAAGTGTGATTTGTATGTGTAATTAGGTTACCTATCTACTACTATATTTTTATTTAGCCGATAAACAGAGAATAGATCACGGGAAGGAGAGAATTACAAACATAGTTCTAGTAAAAAATACATTTAAAACCAACACTTGACTTTTCCACAATGCCAAAAATCACGCACTTTCTTTTATTAATTTGTTTACTTTTTCTTTTAAATAAATTTGTTTTGGAACATCCCGATAACATTTATGCTGCCTCATTTCGACAAATATTTTTCGCTGTGTGTGAATCGAATGCTGTCCCAATCAATGATAATGATGATAGTCACCTGCCTGAAATAAGACAACCGAGTGCACAGCAATCCGCATCTTTCGAATATCCGTTCCTTCCTCAAAGAAATGGGATTGACAACTGAACTGATGTGGGCCAGTGTCTTTGACACATTTTCGATCATCTCTTCTCGAGCTGCATTTCTTTCTCTCCGGCTTTTTTCGGCTGATTAATATGCAGAACTTCACACTTATTCTCTCACTCGCAGCTTCAGCTTCTTCATTGATTTCTTCTTAACAAGCGGCAATTGTTAATGGCTGAGTTGGCCGGAATTACCGTGTGAGTGCTCTCCCATTAGCTGCTAATCTGTTGGGTCAACAAAAGTTCTTCGAGTGAGTGGATGCGTGCCCAAGGAGGGTAATCTGTGCCAGTGACCAACTTTTAGGCCATTTAGCACTCGAGACATTTTTGGTATAGGTCATTATAGGAACTATAAATATATTTTTGCCTTTTTAAAGATTAAAATTCAATGTAGTGAAAATTTTAATGTAAAGATTTAATTGTGAAAATAATTTCCCATCAGCACCAACTTTAATCCTTAGTTTAACACATTAATCTGCCATATTTTGTGCTGACCCAGTATTCAACAGTTATTGACAACTTTCCGGCATTAAAATATCAACAGTGGTTGCTCTGGCTTTCGGAGCTCAACTGAAACCAAAGCCACATAATTGTGACCACGATTGCTGGTTCTCGGATTGTACTTTCTCTTTGGTCAGTCTGCAATGTGAGCAATTCGCTTTCGTTGCATATGAGTTATATAATTTCAATTAGCCTACATTTAAATGCCTGGCTTTCTCAGCTAAAAACTTACATCACAAAGAACTTCTGCAGAGGACTAATACACTTAACACAGAGCCTAATTTTAAATTTAATTTTGTATTTAGCATTCATATCTCCTTTCCCAATTTACCTTATCCTGCCCATAAAATTAGCATGCATATGCCTCTGGCAAAAACATACTAATCGAAATTTCTCCTGTTTGTTTACTTTGCAGGTAAGTTCACATATTTCCGCGAACCGGAACCGCGTGAGGGAGACCCCACCGCGACCACTCCGCCCACCGGAAGTGTGGTGTTCGCCATTTTAACGACATCCGGAGCGTGCATTTCTTGTGTGGAAAATAAGGAGCAACGAAGCAGGAGCCCTACATAAAGCTGTTTTCCTCTGGGTTTATCGGTGATCGCAGAACGTGACGAAAACAACGAGAACATAAAATATGTGTAGGGGTGAATAACAGCAGATAAACGAAGGTAACCATATCGTAGACCCCTCTCGTATCGGGATTTTTTCATATTGAATATTATGATGTCACGGGGCATGCGAGGACATTTCAATTCCCCCCAGCAAACACTTCCTTTACGGACCCTGATGATGTTGATACGGCACAAGTTCAATGTACAATCTTTTGTTAGTCGCTGACTGGATTTCTGCATTTGCATTTTTTGCAGCTTCGTCCCCATTGTTGTTGCAATGCGACACTCAGACAGGATTTGTGTTTTTATGCGGGAGCAGGAGCTGTAGATAGAGTGGGGGGAGAGGGGATGAAAAACAATAACGCGACAATAATCGATTAAAAACAGCGACTGCGAAAAGGAACTCCAGCCGTCTGAGCTTTGTTTGCCTTTTACTTTATGGCCGCAAGCTCGAAAATGTCACTCGAGTGACTTTTATTACGAGGATATTCAAAGGCTAGCTAAGGGAGTAGGATGTTTGGTGCCCTGGTACTCCGGTACTCCGGTCTATTTGCCCGCAGAATCCTTGAGCCGGTCTTTGGTGTCAGCATTTAGCAGACGAGTGTGCTGCCCCCAACCTTCCACCGCACATATGCGGGCGTGTATCCTTCCCTGACTTGCCTCCTCGAAAAAAGCATTTTCTCAAGTGGCACTTGTCGCACTGCATCCTGCGAGCATAAGCAGGATGCGTCGCCTCAAAAGCCGCTGAGTCAGCCCCATATCCTTCTGTATTCCTCTCTACCGGCGCTGGGTTGTTGTGTGCAAACAATGAGCGGCATAAACGAATTTGTTACATCAGTTAAGGCCGACAGAAATTGTTGACATCAAATTTTATGGCTAGGCAAAGGAAGTATCACTTCAGAAAAGTATATTAGAATGTGAACTGGTACGGGGGAATGGAAGGCTGTTGAAGCATAGTTCAAACTATTTGAGGGGCTTTCCTGCCTGGCATTTATTGCTAATTATTATTTGTACAGATAATCTTATATAAGTTTTAACTTTTCTTATTTGGGGATATACTTTTTATAACTGAGCAGAGAAAATAAACAAAAGGTTGACGGGGGGATTAAAAGTTTATAAAAAGCAGAATTAATTTTAAAGAAAACGTAATCCAATATATTTCAAAAGTTCTTCCTTAATTTTCTATCCAAGTGATTTTAAATACTTTTCGTTTTCACATATTCTTAGCTAATTGGAATTTAAATATACATTTTTACATAGAATTTACAGGGGTACGACTTTAATTCCTTTAACATTCTGTTAAATGACATTCGTTGTTATCCTTTATCCGTTAGCATTGAAAGCTTATTCACCAAGCTTTTATCAGAGCTTACAAGCTTCAAGTCCTGTGTCCAGGATAGTCCTATATTTTTCCATCCTTTGAAAGCTTTGTAAACCAGCTTTTTGGGATTTAAAGGATGTGTGCTTTTTGTGAGCTTTTAAACGCATGTCTGCCTTCTATTACTACTAATTTCTTTAAGGATTTTCGGTCAAAAATATATTTTTTCCAATAAATTTATTAACAGTTTAAATAATAAATAATTGGTATTTATCAATTTATATCAAAGTAAATACATTTTATTAAATAAAACATTAAAACAGCAACCCAAGCTCAAATCGCTCTCATGCTTTCCTTCCTTAAGCTAACTGCTTCTATTTATAGGAAACCCTTTTAGTTAATTTCCCTGAGAGAGCCTTGAACCAAGAGGAACTTCCGACCCGTCAGAGTCCTTCAGACGCCAAAGTGGCCACTTGCCTGTGATGTCTGGTTTTGTGTGACAACCTCAAGTGGTGTCTTTGGAGATTCCCTCGTTGCATAGCATCCTTTCTACCTGTGACACTCTAACGCTCTGATTCTCTATGCAAATGAGCAAGTTCTGGGCCTGCGGTCTATGTGTCCGAGCCAACTCCTTGCGTCCTTGCAACATACTTGTTGAGGGATGCTTGCCGTAATTTGAGACTTTTTATAGGGCGCTGGTCTCACGTTTGTCACACCTATTAATTAACAAAATTACACTAAAAGCGAGACGGGCAAATCCTATAAGCTATACATGTGTTTGGCTTTTGTCTACAAGTTGAGAAGAGATATAGTACAGTGGAAAAAAATACGAATTTAAATCAAGGAAATAATTTTTATTTATTTAAATATGGGTTGTATTCAATAAGTTCCCTTCTATATCATAATTGATGTGATTTTATTATTTAATTAAGGATTTTATTATTAGAATTATTTCTCTATTCTGCAACAATTTTTATTACCAGTGCACTTGGTCATTTCGCTGCTGTCAGCCTGTGAATGAGTGCGAGAAAACGGGAGCAGGAGTCGCTGGTTTCCCATTTCCGAGTGGGTTGACTTGAAAGCGTTTTTCCGACTGCAGGTCCTTGCCCCTCCGTCTGGAGTATGTGCGTGTGTGTGTATTTCTCTTAATGCACTTTCAAGCACTTAATAAGCTCACAAAAGCACCGGCAATTTGCATATGGCTGGGTTAAGGGGGCCACGGGGCACCACTTACCTTAACCCTTGAGTTTTTCCGAGCATTTACGTGCACAGCCACCACCACAGCTGTATGTCCTTTCGAAATCCACATCCTCTGCCATTTAGTGTTATGTTAGTGAGTGTGTGTGTACTGAACGTTTACCTTTTCATCATTTTTGAAGTGCATGAGTGCAAGTGCGTGTCCTCTGTCTCCTCTCTCTCTCTCTCTCTCTCTCTCTCTCTTGGTATCTCTCTGTATGTTCCCATGTCCTTTTCTGCCATCACACTCTCTCTTTCCCTTTCTATGCAATGCCGGCAAACTTGGTTGGCAATTTTATTTTTAGGTCAACGTAATTTCCGCACTTTTTATCACCAGCTTCCGCTTTTTTTACATAAGAGTTTTGTCCTGGTTTCTTAGTGTTTATTGTTTTGTTATGGCAATCAGTTCCTTGAAAGGGTTAATGTTAGGTCCTTAAAACGGAGGTGGTTGACCGATAAGGGAAAGCAAGATCTTAATGCAAAATATACACGCGGTGCTCGCGGAAAAGTTTATTGAAGAAATTAATATTTAAGAAAATTGTGTGAATATTTTTAAAGCAAAGGAAGTCTTAAGATTGTTAAAAACCTTTACCTTTATATCAGTTAAGTTAATTATGCACAAATCCCTGCTGTTTTTAAGCTTAATCCAATGTCTGAAGAATGATAACTAACATTAGACATAATTTCGTAAACATAAATTGTAGGAAATGTCACGGTGCGAACATGAGTAATCCTCCTCGAATTAAGTATTCCGACTCATTGCTCGCATGTCATCTGTGACATATTCGGCTCACACGGAGACCACTTCACTTCCGCTACAGCACATTAAGCGGTAGCAACCCTTAATCCTTTATCAGTGCACAAGGATGCAGCAGCACCCGCACCCTCTCTTCCCGTCTGTTGAAACAATTTGGCTACCTCAAGCACAGCTAAGCGTTGTCAATTTGATAAGCACAACAAACGCTTGGCCAATTTCGAAGTATTTATGCAAACACACACAGGACGCACAGGCCGCACACGCACACACAGCTGCAGAGAAACGCCCAAAAAGGCTTTGATCCTTGAAACAGCCTGTGCATCGCAGGCCGGCAAATTCGAGCATCCCACCCCCGGTGAATCCCCACCTTCCCTCGTTTTGTGGGCCAAAAACCTATGCCTATGCCATTATCCTGAACAAACTGCAGAAACGTGAGATGGGAGAGAGCAACCCTTAGCGAGGGCTTCCCGGATTCAGATTCGGACGCGGACTCAGACTCAGATCCTTCCCCTCGCTCTGGCGACTGCATTTAAATCCCATTTTTCAGCTGTCCCTGCTCTGCTCTCAATCTCTCCATCTACCAATTCATCATCTCTTTCCTTTGTTGTTGGCCAAAATCCTTGTCATCTTTTTGCATTTCAATTTTTTCGTTGTATTCTAATGCAGTTCTCCACCGGGATTATATTTAGGGGTTGACAACTATAATGATGATGATGATGATGTTGATGCTGCTGATTCTGGTGCAACTTTTTGGCATCTCCTTAGGACTTATCCGGCTTTTCGGGCTGGCAACAGTTTTCTGATGGAAAAAAAGGGGGTCCCCCTTCTGCCACCCCCGTAAATGCCATCCTTAGAAACTCCCACGAAAAGCGAGAAAAATCAGGGAGTGGTCGCTGTCTCGTTTTTGGGCTCTTCTTGGCCTTTTGGTTATGTCGAAAGTGAGTTAGCTTCCCGGATAAAATAATGGGAAATTCTAACGATGGAAAAGCGTGCTTTATAAGCATACTTTCCTTAATTTTGTTTAAGTTTTCCCGAGTGACTTTGATTAATTTGCTTGGCTTTTGTCTATACAAAAACCCATTTCTCCCTTTGAATTTCTCTCATTTCCTTTACTCCCTCTCTCTCGGGTTCTCTCTGGCTGCCTCTATCTCTCTCCTTCCCGCTCGTTTTCTCTCGCTCGCACTGCAGATTTTGCAGCATCCTGCTTATCCCTTTTCGTCCTGATACACACTCACACATATATACCGACATATACATGCACGTGCGTTGTGTGTGCGAGTGTCCTGTGCTGTGTGAGCTTTGAATTAAAAATGGAAAATTGATTTTTCCGGTTACTCATATACACACACAATCACATACAGTGCGTGGTGCGTTTCTGTGTGTGGGGGAGTGTGTCTGTGTGTGAGCTTGGCTTTCCCAAAGCCGGAAAGAAGAAAGTTCGGTGCGTTTTCCTTTGAGTTTCGGAGTTTTCCGCTGCTCGTTGCTAATGACGCTCAACAATGTTAATGCCCCGACCCAGCAGTAAGCTATAATATAGTGTTACAATACTGCTGTGACAGGACAATATCAATGGCAAGCGTCCGATTTGCGCGATATATCCTTATGGATTTGCCTGGCGCTTCATTTTCTGTGTGTATATCCTTTTTTATCGCAACACTTTTCTATCACTGGCACACTGCAAGAGGAGGCTATCCACGGGTTATTCGGGTTAGTTTTTGAGTTTGCTGTGGCCCGGTTTTGAGTAGTCCGAGGGATCCGTCGTCATCCGTCAGCCGTTGTCCGCCATCGGTCCGGGAGAAATTGCCCGTACGGATACCCAAAGTTGACTGAAAGGCAGCCCAGGGAAGCAGCGGCCGCCGTCGTCTCGATTTCTCGATTTTCGTCGGCTTGCCGAGGGTTGCGCGCGCATTCCAATTGCAGAATATCTCCCCCGATTTCAGGGGGTTGCTTCTGCCGTCGGGTCTGGCTCTCTTTTCCTCGCGCCCTTTTCGGATGGATTTATGTGTGTCCCGCTGCCGGTGGCAGAAGTGGGCCTTTGTAGGGCAGATTTTTGCTCTGTGTACGCGAGTCAGCGGAGTCGGAGCTTCTTTGTCGAGGGTGGTTGCTGCTTCCAGGCAGCTTCGCTGCCTTTGCCGCTCTTCCAGCGGTCTGAAATGGAAGCCACCCCCCGAGTGCATATACATATGTACGTATATATGTGTAAGGTATATGATATATAGACCTTTCCAAGCGACGCGAGCGAACGATCCAGCTCTCCGTGCTGAATTTATGCGGCGTTTTCCGTGGCACTCTGTGCACTTTGGCCGGTGCAAGTGCCATCCATCAACAGAGACCGCCCCAGCCCCCCCTTTAGGCAAAATCAAATGCAAAAACAATAAGGCAGGCAGGCAGGCCAGGCCAGGCCATATGCTTTTAGCCAGGCTCGAATGCTAAGGGTTGCCAACCATCGCGTTTATGCATTCTGTGGCATTTTTCTCAATGAAAACACTGACGGTTCTCTCGCTCTGAATTGCAGTTTTGTATCTACATAAATTTCAATGCAGGCCTCTGGCGGGTGTTGGGTGGTAAAATGCAGGCCAAAGGGCAAAACGACAGGTGAGAGAGGGAAATTGTTGCCGAGGCTGTTCAGGCGCAAATCCATGCAATTTGTTGGTGGCATTTCTCGAGTGTTTTCCTTGTTTTGCGAGACGGATCCGGCAAATTGCATTGCAATTTGCTTTTGTGGCCCAAGGGGGAATCACCGGAGTTTTTGTTGGATTGAGTTGGTTTCACATTGCTGTTTGTCATCGGATTAGAAAGTATTTTTCCCTGACAAGCTACTTTGAGCCAAGGCTGTGGCAAAGGACATTTCACTTGGCGACAGCAAATCCTTATTGCCGGGGGAATAGATTGACTATTTCAAAGGCTGCATAAAACATGATGCTGCAGGGATGTTTAATGTTTTCCTTAATTTGTAAAGTGATGCATTCATTTTTAATATACCTCACCTTGTATGGGATACTGAGGGAAATCCATTAATTGGCGACACTTTGGGATTTATGTTACATTTAATATGTATCTTTGGAGGATTATTCCTTACGTGTACTTCATAAATTTACTTCTTAGAGAATTGTCTTACTACTGAAAACTCCATAAACTTTATCATGCAACCTCTTCATGCATAAAATATCAATAAATTACTTAATAATAGCATTTATTAAACAATAAAATAACTAAGCTTACAAGCATACACTTACTCAAAATAATGCCACAGTTATGGGATAGTTTCTTCCCAAGATATACCTAATATTATGAAATTATTTCCACTCGCCTTTAACTACTTAATTTACTGGGCAAATGTAACTCTAGGGGAGGCCATAAAAAACAGGATGATGGCTCGTGGCACCAAGCACCTTCCCCGCTGTTTATTTGACGCAATTAAAATGCGTGAGGGGACCTTTATACATAGAGTGCGAGGAAGATGAGGAGGAGGAGGTTAAGTTGTTAAGTGCGCCTAATCGAATTACATATCGCGGTGGCGACTGCTGATGTCATCGTCGCTGTCGGCATCGTGTTTTCGGCATTAATTTCCCCAAGCCAAAGCCAAGGCCCTAAACACATGCCAAATCCTTGCCAATAGCCGATACCCCTTACCGGTAAAGGGCTTCTTCTTTTTAGCATTTCATTTTTCTGGGTCAGTAGCCATAAAATTGACAGACAGACGTCTTTCACACGACAAAAAATCCTGCAGACGACGGCGACGTCGCTGCTTTGGAAAAGTTCAACAACCGTAGGAGGAAAATCAACACACTCTCGCACACTCTCACACGTGTGCCGGAGGAAAACTCCCCCTGCTGCCGCGCAGCAGCTGCGCGCTTGCCTTTCAACATCTTCATTGAATTATTTTGCAATCTATTTTAATAAATTTCATATCCTTTGGCATTATTTCCCATTTCCTGTGCCAAAAATCAATAACGCACAGCATAACGCAGCCACGATTTGTTTTTGCCCGCACACACACACACACATATGCGTTCAATTTAGCGCACACCCACAGGACACACACACACACCGAGACATAGGGGAAAGAAAAACCTGGTCTCAATTTAAGACTCTGAAAATTGTCCCAAGCAGCAACCAATTCCTTTTTTTCCTGCTATTTTTTGGGATTTTTTTCCTTTTGCCTGCTGGAGTCCCCGCTTTTTCGGATTGGTGGAAAGCGCAGGCGCCCTGGAAAATGAGTTTATGTTTTTTGGGATATGACAGGAAAGAGCGAAGGAACGAACGAGCGAGCGCTCGGGCGCAGGCATTATTAAGGGGCGGCGATGTCCACACACAAAAGGTACAGCAATTTGCCGAAGGGCATTAACAAAACATATTCATATTTAAGTAAGTTATTTGTTTTGTTTCCACTTAGTTACAAGCGGGCAGGCATTCGTGCCGAGTTTCCTTCTATATATCATGTGCGAAAAATGCTAGTTTGGGCTGCAACTGTTGCTAAAAGGGATTTGCTTTTCAGGGATCCTTTTCCTTGTCCAATTGATTTGTTTTCTGACTTTTAATGAATATTTAAATTATACAAGAAATGACAAATTTAGTTTGTTAAATTTTTAGTTAGATAACTAGGAAGTTAGCAATTTTTATTAAAAAAATACAATAATATTAGGTTTTGACCTATTTGTATTTGACTTCTACATGGGCGCTACACAAGGTTTTAGTTGACTTTGTATTTTACATGTATTTTAAATCAACCAAATCAGTCCGCTGAGAGGCGCCACTGCAATGTAAAAATGTGTCAAGTTTTATAAATTTTAAAAATAAATAAATATTTTAAAAATTTATTCTTATATTTCAAAAATTTTTAAAATTTTGATGAATTTATTCATTGTTCAATTATAATTTTTATTATAAATTATTTTTTAATTTCATAAATAATTGATGCAAGCATTAATCTTTTAAATAATTGTGATACCAATTTAATTAATTAATAGAAAACATTTGATTTGGTTTAAAAACCGCATTATACCCCAATTTTTATTTCCTTAAAGATCTATCTAGTTTAGGAAAATATACATATATTTATTTATAACTTGCGCAAGAAATACCATTTCACAAAACAAGATCAGGGGCTTCATTCTCTCTCATTCCTTTCCGCTGGTCAGTCCTTTTTGTAAGGTTTCCCAACTCGAATTTCACTGGCCAAGCCGGTTTAGCTTCCTATGTTGATATCCTTCCGTTCCACCTCCGTATCCTTTTTGTTAAGACGCTATCCTAGCGAACACGAAAGTTTATGGTCAAACTAATAGCCGGAAATCGAATGGTCAGGCTTATGTGAGAAATGATCTGTCTGATCTGACCCCTAGGCCAGGCCTATTTTCCTGTTTTTCCCCTCAACTATGAACACAGTAGACATGTAAGATGAAGAAGTATTACAGATGCAGCGCCTTGATATCACGCGGCTAAGAATGTGGCTACGCCAATCACCCCGGTAGTGACGCCGACGTGAACGGCCACTTCTGTAGCACTTAAACCATTGTCACTATCATCATCATCATCGTCCGCCGGAACTGGAAAGAATAGAAAATGTTGGGTTTACATTAAAATAACGAATAAAAACTACTGGAAAGCACTGAAAAACCCAAATTCAAAAGCAAACTTACATGGGGGACCATTCGTGTCGCCTTGTCTGGCCAAGAGCGCCTCAGCTGGCACTGGGTAGTCATCTCGACCGCCCCACTGTAGATCCGGACACTAGGATTATACAGATTTCATTATAATGTGCACGGACTCACCTTGCGACTTTTGGCCTTGTACCAGGGTCCGCTGCGTGTCTCAAAGTCTTCGCAGCGAGCGGAACCTTTGGTGAACCAGACGTCATCCTTTTTGAAGCCCATCAGAATTATGACGGTAATTTTCATTATCAAAGCAAATGTACATACCCCTATAATGGGGATGACCTGCGGGTTATCAACGCATACTTTTAGAGATGCAAGAAAATTCATTTATATAAAATGTATAATATTGAAAGATGATCTTGAATTAATTATAGGAATACGTAAATAAAAACACATCATTTATTTGATTGGGTTTTCAGGGAAGAATATATTATAACTGTAAGTAATAACAGTTGACAAGTTATATGAAAATATTTATTTTCAAAAGTACATATATTATAATTTCATACTATTGCATCCTTTATTTTAGAATTTGATCCGAATTTATTGATTCATTTTTTTAATAATCGACTAAGACGACTGGGTTACATTTTCCTGCAATTATTTAAGTTGGTAGATTAAAGAAGATAGAACTTGGCCTGATAATACCCACGGCGAACCTAAGACGACAGCTTTATTTGAAACCGTTAGACCTTAATCTAGATTGGTTCCGATTTGGCAGATCCTGCTCTGGCTATACATACTCTCTTCTCTCTCTTTTTCATGGAATTTGGTGATTGTCCCTTTGACAGTCTCGATCTTCTATTGGATTTCCTTGCTGCTTAACTTCTGTTTAGGTCCTCTCAGAAGCTAGAAAGCCTGGAGCTTAACAATTTACCACATTTGGGTTTTGTTACTCACACGATTCACCTGCAGGGTCGCCTTGGGCCTCAATCACTCCCCGTGGAGTCTCACATTTTTGGTTAAACCTCACAAACTGTTGGAAATAAGTTGGGGAGAAAGCTTTAGCTGAAGTCGTATTTATGTGGCAGGTCTTACCTTCCGGTATGTTGGTTTATACCACGGTCCTTGTCGGGTCTCTTGAGACTCGTAAAACGCCGAATTTGCCGTATAGGAGACATCGTGTCTGGTCAGAGCAATCTTAAGCCACCATATCACTTCTACACAAACCGCAACTCCCGAAATCACTATTATGGGTATTGCCTGAAAAAGGAACCCATAAGAGAGGCTTGCAAAGAATTTGACGAAATATTCTTGCAAAAAAATATATATCGAGCCGTAATGACGAAGGTTTTGGTGTCTTAAAATCAGGCAGAAGTACAGAAGTTCTAATATAAAAGTTAATAAGTAAATATTATAAATCCAGCCCTAACCACAAGAACTTTACCTTCTTAGAAAGAAAATTAAAACAAAGCTTGCTTAGAAATAGAATTCTAGTGGTTAGTAGTCAGTAAATTATAAATGCATTACAAAGAATAAAGACTGATTAAATTTATAAAATTTTATTATCAAATAAACAATTAAATGGCCCGATGTCTGTCGTAAATCATTGAAAGATTTATTTTTCATTACTTTACTTCTCAAGTGGACTTTCCAACATCCCTTTGCACTTTACTCTTTTAATTGCCAGATTTATCAAGGGAGTTGTAAGAGCATCCCCAACGGATTAAGAATTTCAAAATAAAAAAAATGTTTAAACAAATTAAAAACTTAAATTAGTGACAGTTAAAATTGCCTATCGATATAGCTATCGATATTCAGATTCCAGTTTTTTGTTTTGTAGTCTGGTTTGAAACACTGCAACCCCTACGGCTTTTGGTTACCTGACAACCGCCGTGACAGCTGTTCCCGACTGCGACGCCGGCAGAGGCGTCGAGGTAGGCTCGTGGAGGAAAGGAAGGCATGACACTCAGTTTTTCGAGTTACTTGAATCCAACATCCCAAGCTGCGCAGTCGCAACCCAGAGAAAAAATTCGAAACAAGCAAACAAACAACAAAGTCTCGGTAGTACCGCTGTCGTGTTGTTAGAACATTTTCGTTAACGTTTTTGGCTTTTATTTACGGCTTTTTGTTTTGTCGAAGGGATATAAAAAAAAAAATTCAAAGGCATTGCCATTGGCAACAACAAAGTGAAGACGAAACCAAAGGAACAACAAAGTGAAAGAAGGAGAGCGCGAAAGTTAGAAAGAAATAAGCAAAGAACAAAACGTCGTGTTTTTTAACCTAAAAAAAGTGTTTAAATAAAAGGCAGTTTTAAAAATTCGCAAATAGAACTACAGATAAATAGAAAAGTAGCGAAAACCCAGAGAAAAACAGTAAAAGTGTGCTACGAAAAAAAGGCTTCAACATTCAGATAAAGCAGGAAATTCACGCGCTCCCGGAAGGCGCCACCATGCTGCACCCCCAGCTGCCACCGCCGCCGAACTCTGGCGAGGATCACCTGCTCAAACCCGATAACTTCTTCTTTGCCCACAGCAATCCCATGGAGAACGCAGCCGCTGCTGCCGCCGCCGCGGGTCTTATTGATCCGCATCGGGATTTGCACCAGGCCCTGGTGGCCTCCATTGCCAACAACGGGGTGGCCGCCATAGGCGGTGGCCTGACCACAGCTGCGGTGCTCAAAAGCGCCACACAGTCCGCTGGAGCCGGACAGGATCAACAGCAGGCGGCCAGCCAGGAGCAGGCCCAACAGGCCGCCCTGGCCCTGCTCAAGGAGAACGTTAACGCCTCGGCAGGTGTGGGGTCCAACAGCAACGGACAGCAGCAGCAGCAGGGCGGAAGCAACAAGAGCGGCTCCTCTGGCCGCTCCACGCCCAGCCTGAGCGGAGGCAGTGGCTCCGATCCCGCTCCCGGCAAGCTGTTCGTCGGCGGGCTCAGCTGGCAAACGTCGTCGGACAAGCTGAAGGAATACTTTAACATGTTTGGCACCGTCACCGATGTCCTGATCATGAAGGATCCCATCACCCAGGTAAGCGGAGAGCCTTCCATTATGTCTTGCCTAGCTATTATTCCCTATTATACCATTATATTTCGAGTTCCATAATCCCCCTGCCTTCGGGTTTACAGCTATACACTCCCTATTGATATATCGGTCCATCCTCTTTGTGATTTACCTTTGGCACAGCTGCAAGCTGCAGGTTCTCTTTCCTTTTCGTCTCTTCTGTTTCGGTATTCCCGGGTTTAGAATTACAGTTCTTAATTCTTTTCGCTTCGCTCTCCGTCTCGGCTACGTGCCAAAAACAAAGGAGCGACCAAGCAGAAGGCAGAGGAGGAGCAGGAGCAGGAAAACCAAAATCCCAAATCGAATGTAATCAGGTTTTATATGTAGATCAGCCTGTCTTTTGGGGTTCAGCTACTCCGATTATTGAGACACGAACTCTGAAGAATAAATTCAATTTCCCTGTCATAATTTGTATGCGGGACAGCTATCAATTTACACTTCCTCTGAAGTTGTTTTTACACTTTACAACAATTTATAGTTTATATTACAAATATTGTCAGGAAATCCAGAAGAAGATTTCAGAAATAACGACTCAATTTAGAGCCATCTTTGAGAATTGTATTTTATATACCATGAGGCTTATATTTGTAGTTTTTTTAATCTTTTTAGGATCTTAACTATTTTAATTAGTAATTAAAAGAACAATGAGGAAGAGTATTTAAAGGTTTATCATCAATTTCAGATTTTCTTTTAATAGTTAACCATGAAAACTACATTTTTTGTAATAAATATTTTCTAAGACAGTCAAGGTCTAACTTGTTAAACCTAAATAAGTATGTTTTAATTATTTTTTATTATTAAATATTATTAAAATCTCTTCATCTGAATCCAAGAACGAAAAACACAAACAAATGTTTCCTTAGAAATATCAAAAGTTAGCTCACAAATTTTTCGGACCGATGTTCTTGCTTCAGTTTCCCTTCGAAGACCCGAGTTATTGCCCCGGAAATTGACTTTCGAAATGCTTAATGCGTTGGGCAATTTGTCCGCTCGATAAGCGAACATTATCCATACATCCTACATGTATTTTTTGGTGGGTACCACGTACTACATGCCACATACTACGATTCATCATCGTCGTGGCCGTGGCTCCCCATCGAAAAAGAGCGCGCGCGCGCGTTGCTCTCGGGCAATAAAATATAGCAGCTGCCGTCGCATTGTTCCCGAGTCCTGTTCCTCCGCAGGAGCAGCTGTTCCTGCGAGCGCCTGCTAGTTGGGAGGGTTCCCTGAATATGTTGCCTGGATTCGGCACAGGACAACGTTCTTCTGTTTACCTGGGGTGGTTTGCAGCCGAGCCAATTGCGCAATTACGGAATGAGTTGGAACTACGGCTGCATGATAGGGCAGTTATAGCGATCGGCTAACGGGGTTGTCGTTGTCCTGTCCCCTCTCGAATAAACTCCAAGAGATATACACACACACACATACTCACAGCACAGAAAACACCTTTTGTCCCTTCCCCCTGAAAACAAGGAATACAAAAAGAAAAAAAAAACAAGAAACCAACAAAGGAATGAAGAAAAACAACAGAAGCGAGAAGAAAACTGGTTTACCAACTGTCTCCGGCGGGCCCCCGATCGTTTTTGAAGACGATCCTGGCTATGAACCGTCGTCTCTGG
Source organism: Drosophila kikkawai (assembly GCF_030179895.1). Classification (NCBI taxonomy): domain Eukaryota; kingdom Metazoa; phylum Arthropoda; class Insecta; order Diptera; family Drosophilidae; genus Drosophila; species Drosophila kikkawai. Next base: position 26,923,969 of record NC_091731.1, on the reverse strand, counting down.
GGAGTACTGTAGTCCATAAGCACCTAAGATCGATAAATTATATAGCTAGCTTTATGTAGTAAACTATGTACGAATTACTAAATATAACACATAATTTTAATCAACGTGAAACCACAACCCAAAGTGAGGAATCCCTCAAGAGTCAAGGACAAGGCCGGAAGCCACGAAGGAACCTGGTCCCAGGTAACCACGAGATGCCAACCACAGGATGACGAACCAGCGACAGCTTAGGTACATTATTATAAAACAAAAAAAATCAAGAAATATAAATCGCCAAGGACTTTAACCTCGTACGCTTAGCGTACTTTCAATTACTCAAGACTCTGGCGCATCGTAACTCGTATTTCGTATAACTATGAGCAATAATAATGTAACTGTACTCGTATCTCTAATTGAATGTACTCGTTCTTGTACTCGTACTACTCCGCATTGTGTACTTGGTTTACTCTTAGTGTTTCTCTCACCCAGCAACAAAAAGTAATGAAAAACAGTCGAATTCACGCATTGATCTTAAGCAAGCCTCGAAAAAAAAGCAAAACAAACTAATAACGAGTAACCTATAGTAATCAATTCAAGCTCTAGTTGGATGAGGCGTGTTTTACCCCAATAATACCTACTACTTGCTACCCGAGAACCCACCTTCTTCCCAACTTAGCGCAAGATGAGAGCCGAAATCGTCCATGGCAACCTTTCTTGAATTGATTGTGTAACATAAATAAGAACCCTAGATTAGCATAATATGTACCCAACACACATATGTATTTGATACGATATATTACCAGCCCCGTAAACGCTAGACTTTTGTTATACTTAACCCATTATGCAAAATTCTGTTTGTGTGTGTTTAGTTGATGCTTTATATTATTTTGTTTTGGCATATCGATTACATATAATAATCCATATTTGTCTTTTAATTTCGTAGTTCGAATATCTATCGAGCAAATGTTTAATTTCGTTGCGTTGATAATAATTTTCTGTTTATGGGATCCCTGAATAAAGCTTAATCCATAGAAACCCTCCATATTGGCCTTAATAATAAAGAATCAAAAATTACAAGTCCCGTATCTGTAAGTAGATAGTCCAAGTACGTTTCCCCAACAACTCCCCAGCCAATGAACGAATCTCCACCAGGGTTATACTATATACTAGAACTTGTATACATATCTTACTCTTTAGGTAGGTAGTCCCATAGCTTTCATCTCTCTTTCTCTCTGGAATTGTGTACTATAAATCGATCTACTCTAAATATATGCCATAGGCTTAAGCAACAACTGTATTCCCCACATTACTGTAATATTCTACGAGAGTTATTAATTAGATTAAGCAAAAATATCATACATTCAAGACTCATTCTTTGTAAAAAAGAAAAGAAAAATATTAAGTAAACTTAAGCAAAACTAACCGAAGAAAACAAATTGTATGGCAAAAGCGGGTTAAATTCAATTTTGAAAAAGAACTATATACAAATGCTATAGAAAACATTTTTAGAACATATTTTTAGAACATTTATACTCTTGTTTTTTTGTAATATTAAAAGTGCGTTTTAAAAGTCAAACTTTTTGACAAAGGAAATTGCCTAAATACATTCTTATTTACTTAAGAAATACTTTTAAAATTGCTTAAATTAATATTCCATGTAGAAAAAGTGTTGAACTAAAACGCACCAATTCGTACTTTTCTAATACTACTTATCACGTCGACATATGTAATTGCCACACACATTTGTATCCTTGAGTTGAGTTCGCATTCACGGTGAGGTGAACGGAAGTCTTTGGTATCCTCCAGTTTGTCGTGTATATAATATATATATATCTATGCCTCCTGTACCAACATATCTGTATATGTATATCTGGGCTCTAGAGGGGTGTCGCATCAGTATAAAGAGAACACACGTTGAATGCATACTATATTTCGTAATGTTTCTCTGATATATGTACGTTCCAGCTTAGCGAATAATGACCATTATAACGATCGATCTATCTATGCGTATAAATATTGGTATTCCGTTAACAAAGCAAAAGTATCTTTAGACAAAACTTTAGTTCAATAGTTGCAAAACTTATTTTATGTTCTTTGGATTACAATTCAATTAAAACTCGTTTGTGTTTACTCCACAAAATCAGAACTAAATGGAAAGCAATGCAAATTTGATGAGCAAAAAGCGTAAAGTCGATAAAAAGCCATCTACATACCTGCATAATATAAACTGTATAACGTATCTGTGTTTACATATATACATATATATATATATCTATATATAATTTTTAAATATATATTTGTGGAAGATCGAGTTCCGGTCGAATTGATATTGATTCTTACTTTGTTGGACTTTTGCTAACGTTCCGTAGGACATTTTACGATTATTAATCCTAGTTATATAACTACAACTACAATTTGCAATTTAGACTTAGTCCCTCTAACCGAAGTCTCCAGTGATTGCTCCCTGCTAATCTATCCGTGTTTCTATTTGTTTCTCTTCCCCCCCGTCCACGTCACAACGCCTACACCCACAGCGCAGTCGCGGCTTCGGCTTCATCACATTCCAGGACCCTTCCACCGTGGAGAAGGTCCTCAAGGTGCCAATCCACACGCTTGACGGCAAGAAGATTGACCCCAAGCACGCCACCCCAAAGAACCGCCCGCGCCAGGCCAACAAGACCAAGAAGATCTTCGTCGGCGGCGTCTCGCAAGACACCTCCGCTGAGGAGGTCAAGGCCTACTTTAACCAGTTCGGTGCCGTCGAGGAGACGGTCATGCTGATGGACCAGCAGACGAAGCGTCATCGCGGCTTTGGGTTCGTCACCTTCGAGAACGAGGATGTGGTGGACCGCGTCTGCGAGATTCACTTCCACACCATCAAGAACAAGAAGGTCGAGTGCAAGAAGGCCCAGCCCAAGGATTCGGTCACACCGGCCGCCCAGCTCCTCCAGAAGCGCATCATGCTGGGCACCCTGGGCGTCCAGCTGCCCACAGCTCCTGGCCAACTGATCGGAGCCCGAGGAGCCGGTGTCGCCGGCATGAACCCCTTGGCCATGCTACAGAATCCCACACAGCTGCTGCAGTCGCCGGCAGCGGCTGCCGCTGCCGCCCAACAGGCTGCCCTCATATCACAGAATCCGTTTCAAGTACAAAACGCCGCCGCGGCCGCCTCGATGGCCAATCAGTCGGGCTTCGGCAAGCTGTTGACCACATATCCGCAGACGGCGCTGCACAGCGTCAGGTGAGTGTGCAGAAGCACCGATCCTGATCGGACACCGAACTAATCCCCTTCCCTAAACAGGTATGCACCCTACTCGATCCCCGCCACCGCCGCCACTGCCAACGCCGCCTTGATGCAGGCCCATCAGGCGCAGAGCGTGGCTGCCGCTGCCCATCATCAGCACCAGCAGCAGCAGCAACAGCAGCATCACCACCACCAGCAGACCCACAACGCCCAGATGGCCGCCGCCCAGCAGCAGCAGCAGAACCATCACAACGCCGTCGCCGCCTCGAATTCTGCCTCGCAGGCGCATTCAGCAGCAGCGGCTGCCGCCTTAGCGGCCAATGCCGCCAACGGAGCTGGCGCCGCTGGAGCACACAGCCTGGCCGCTGCCGCCCAGCAAGCTGCCCTGGTGGCCGGCAATCCCCTGAATGCAGCCGCTGCCGCCGCCGCCGCTGCTGCCAATCCGGCGGCCGCCTACTCCAACTACGCGCTGGCCAATGTGGACATGTCCAGCTTCCAGGGCGTCGACTGGAGCACCATGTACGGCATGGGCATGTACGTCTAAGTACCAAGGCAAATCGAGCGTTTTGTGTTGGTAATTTGAATGAAACAGACACCACACCACACACGCCCCCCACTCACATGGCCCCCATCCACACTCACACAGCAACACTACTCATCCGAAGTTAGTTATCCTTTGAGTTTGGCTTAGCTAGTAGGCAGGCAAATATTAAGTATTATATTTAAGGCGCTCCCGGGGCGGCGAGTTGAATAATAACAAATCATAAGCAATACAAGAAACAAACAAAAAATATGAAAAGGAAGCTAAACGAAGCGAGAAATCAAGGAGAAACAAAATTCAAACCAAAAAAAAAAAACAAACAATTAGAAGAGAAGCGAATAGGAGGATAACCACATTAAAAAACCACCGATTGTGATTGCGTTTAAATGTAGCCGTTAATATATATTATTTTTAGTGCATAAAAGAGTACCATTAAAAACCTAAACATAAATTTTAACAAAACAAAACAAAAAAAATATATAAATAATAAAGAGTAAATATAAAACCATATTTATAAAAAGAAAAGAGCAAGAGCAAGGCACGAATCTTACAAGTTAACCAAGAAAAGGGCGCTCATTGAAATATGATCCATTTTTTTTCTCCTGCGAAGGCAGTATTAAGTAATTGAATGAAAACTTCAAAAGAAAACATTTTGCTCAAGACAAAGAGTTATTAATTATGTTAACCAACTAACGCGATCAAAACACCCAAAATGAACTATTACCTTAGACGTTTAGTTGAGTTCGAATTTAATTCATACAACAACTTAGGTTTACCATCAAGACACACATCACACTCTCCGCACCACATCACCATCCCCCCTGCCCTACCACCCCCTCCTATCTCTTACTCTGTTCTTTGTACTTAATATTGTAACAATAATATACTATATATAAAACCCACGACGAGCAAATCTATATTTTGTTTCGTGTTCTGTGTGTGACTTTCGACTTTAGTTTGACTTAGTTGTGTAATTATTATAGCTTAGTCTCCACCCCAATCTCAATCATTTGTAGCGAGTAATTTAATAACATCTTGGCATTTGCATCTATTTTGATTTCGACCGAAAGAGAGCAGCGTCTTTTGTAGATTTTTTAAGTGAGCCAGAACTAATCTACCCTCATTTTTCCGCCCCCCGTCCCTCCTCATTTGCATAACCATCCTTATATGAACCAGGTAACACATTACTTTACTTTTACCGTAGCTTTTATTGTTTTAAAATATTAGACATATGGCACAATCTTAGTTCTTAATTATATTTTGTAATTATTACCCTTGTGTAGCATTTGCATTTTATATATATTTACTACTACTACTTCATCCATTGAAACCAACAAACAGAAATCGAAGCAAGGACAACCGCTCCTGATTATTAGTTAAGTATTTTGTCTCATTTGAATCGCTTGCATGTTTGAAGTTAGTTTTAATTCCTAGCTATTCATTTGGAAAGTAATCTTTTGCGTATGTAAATATCTAGTTTACACACACACACACACACACATTATATGGAAAAGAACAATAAAACATTTGAAGTAACTATATTGTGTTTAATAATAAAAAACCAAACAAACCAGAAAGAACTTTGCTAATGATTTGAGCAAACAATTTGTGTTTTCTTATTATTTGTACTTACACAATTCGATTGTATATATATTTGTAACGTATTTGATTTGATTTTACCTCGTATTACTCGTATATCTTTTGTTGTGCTGTGCCCCCTCTGTCTCTCTCTGTATTCTTCTGATCCCATCACCCATGTGTGTAGAACTTGATACATTTCGATGCATTTGCCAGTACCAAAAACAAAAAGAAAGTAAACGATTGTGTGTGCGGAGAATTGTTTTTAATTCCTGTAGATTTTACGCGGGGTGAGTATGTATTATTATCGTTTCTGTATACCAAAGATTTTGAATATTAACTGGAAAATCACTTTACATTTTGAGGGGCTCGTCGTCCCATCATCTTCATACGCGGGAACTAATTTATTTATTTATTTATTATTTACGCTTAAGACTCTTAACACATTCCAAAATACATGCTATATGGTGCCATTTACTTATCGATATTAATATTTACTCTTTTTACCCCATTCCTCCGTCAGATCTCGATCTCAGAACCATTGCTTTTAGCATAAGATTGATTTACCCTGCCAGAAATTCCTTTAATTACACTACACAAACTTTGTTCTATTGACATATTTTATAAACGAAACAAAAACCAAACAAATAAACTTATTTATATTTGATTAATGCATTTTATATTTATTTATAATCTTAGCTGCGAACGCAAGAAGTCAAAAAATGCTGTAACAGTTGCCGCCTATGTAAAATTTATAATTTCGTTGTACATTTCCTTATGCTTCAACATTCAACATTCAAGATATTGAAACCGACCGAAAGTCGGCCGATTTACTTAGTTCTTTGTACTTGTAACAGTTGCCACAGTCTGAATCCGATATAAAAAACAATATACCTCTTGTATCCAATGAAATGTTTTGTTTTCTTTACTCTCGTACCAAAGATATATACCCAAAGTAGTAGCTTGCTAATTTTGATATATATATAGTATCAGATCGAACATACTTATATAGCGCTCTCTCTCTATAAATATATACATATACATATATCTATTGTTTGATTACCAAAAACAAATAGTTGAATTGCTCACTAAGACGGGGCTGGTTGATAAGTTGACAAAATCTGGAAGTCTCAAATATATGCCAAAAACTACTTATCAGTCAGCCCCCGAATATCAAACCAAAAATCTTCAACAGAATCAGTACATTTGCCTTTGTTTTCGTGTCGTGTAGCGTCGCCAAGAGTTTCTTCTATATATTCTATTTCCTAATTTATCGGGCCATCTCAAGAACTTGCTGTAATATATATAACACTGGAGTATTGGAGTTTCTTTTCGTTTTAACTCGTAGGTTTACTACCAACATATTTAGATACAACATAGTTACTTATTCTCATATTTAATAGATATATACACACAAACAAAGCATGATGAACCGTGTACAGTAGTCAATTGAGTTACATCCCTTTTACAATCTCCAAGATAATGCAGAGACAACAACCCCATATCATCAACTGCATCTGAGACCCCAACTAGCAAGGCATTAGCATTAACTACTTACATACATACTACCTACCTACATCTACTTACATACACACATACATCATATGACAATAAGATCAACTGTGTTTCAGCATTCAAGTGTCAGTATTCGTAAACCAAATTACCTAACAAACTGAGCAAAGTACTTATACTCACTACTAAATGTAATCGAATCGAACGATCCGAATGAGCCTTTTGGATTCCAACTCGGACTCGGGACTCGAGACGGTTTTAGCAATTTGAATGTAGTTGGGTTTAGATAGCGCAACTCAAGTGGCGATAACTTTATAGATATTTACATAAAGATACAGATACATATATATACATACGATGATATTTAGCAAGACCGTGATATATTCAATTAGTAAAACCGAAACAAAAACTATATATTATATGTATATATCAATTATATATTGAGGCGCGTCTCTCGAAATGTGTCAAATTGCATACTAAGAGTAGTGTTTTTGGTATAAGTAAAATGAATTACAGAGAACAAAGGAAAGAAAGACATTTCATCAACTCTTGTTGTGAAGAGGAGAAGGCTATAAACAACGCATATCACTTTGATGGTGTCAACCGAGAGTTTTCGAGTTTTACCCAAGAAAACCACGAAACGAAATAAAAACTTTGTTAAATCGTATAAAGAGGTTTTCTTTCCGAACCGGAGACAACGAGTTTTCATTTTGGATATGGTTTTGGATGTGCGACTACCACGAGTACATCTAACAAGTAGGGTAGAGTGTTGATTTAATTGACTAATGAGGACCAAATTTATAGCGAAATTCCGAAATCAGGTTATTAAATTAGATCCTAAATAAACAGAAACCGAATAATAGTGGTATTAGAACGTTTTTGATTTCGTAACCTGGCATTTTTTGGCTTCTTGCTTATTATTTGTTACCCTTTCATTTACTTATCACCGAAGCGCTATAAACACACCAAAAACACACTTTCCACAAGCTAGTCAATTGATGTGCATAGGCACAAATTATTTCATTAAAAAATAAAAAAAAATAAGAAGTAATGATGGTAAGTAAAGTGAAGAACTAAAACCAAAAATCGAACGAACACAATAAAATCTAAAAGCAATTATTTTCCCGTACTTAAACGGGAAAATATAAAACAAAGCAACAAACGAAACATATAAAAATCACATTGAAAATGATGCCCTAAGAAATACTTGATTTAATTTATTGAGAATTAGTTCGTAAGCTTACCATTAAGTCCAAGTGAACGTGTTAAATAATTTCGGAGCAATGCAGCGAGGTATTCAAGAGATTAAACGTGCGCTATATATATTTATCAATTGCTAAAATTATATATTAAATGCATAACATATTACTTAAGGGAATGAAAAGTGGCTACTTTTGCTCATTTCAAATGCTTAACGAAATGCTAAAATCAAAGACAACAACAAGTCGTATTGAAACCTAATTTAAGTGTTAAGCAAACAACAAAATTCAAATATACCATATAAAATACAAAACAAAACAACAAAAAATATATATATACTTCAACAAGGAACATGTTTTCTTATATATATAAATGTAGCGAGGAATGATTATTACTTTTACGGGCTCGTAACATATCAATTATACTGAGCTGTATTTTGAAAAGAAAAGCAAAACGAAACGAACGAATTCAACACCAAGTTCAATTTTTATGCATTGATGCAACCAAGGATTTTTGATAAGGCCTAAAAACATAAAAGAATAAATGTGAATTACATAAAATAACTAAGGTGAGTAAAACCGCTAACGAAAATTTCAGCAGAAAGCCTTGCCAAGACTTTCCTAAAACGAAACGAAAACATAACTTAGACTCGTCTTCCAGCAACTAATTGACATGACAAAAGTTCTTACACCAATAGTGACAAGGGGAAAGTTAAAATTAGAGACAAAAAAATCTCAGTTATGAGGAGAGTTGTTTAATTTTTCTACTTTTTGCCTACTTAGCACCCTCGATGATTTCAAAACAATTTCAATTTAAAGCGGAAGAGAGAGAGCTCAGCACTTGGCTAATACTTGTTAAACGTAATCAATCAGTACAATTTTTGCAACGAGGAATTTTTAACGAAATCATCGACCCTTTGGGAAAGGAAATGTTATTATTTTAAATTTCAAGTTTAGAGATCTCCCCGCTTATAAAGTTGATTTAGTTCTTACCTTAAAATCTTACTAAAAATCAGAAGCAGAAGGTGGAAATGGAAGGGTCTTCTTACTAACTGTTGTAAATTTGTTTCTCCAAACACAAACAGAAATGTATGAATAAAGAAAGTCAAACTATATACAAAATAAGCAAGTGCATTATATTGAACAACTTGGTAAACAATTTGAAGGCTAGCCGTAAGTTTTCACATATATATATATAAAAATGATATAACTTTTAGGCCGTAAGTGAACCCAGTATGAAAACCCCTTGAATTGAGTTTGGCTTGGGCTGAGAATCGTAGCCATAGATTGGATTTGGTTATTATTTGTTTAGCCTGTAACGGAAACGGATATATATATATTATATAAAACGCCCCGTAACTTGTAACTGCTGTCGCTCTATTTCTCGCTCTATACTTGTAGCGATGGTTAGACACTCATATATAAGTATATATACTGAAACACAATATATAATTCTTTCGATATATACAAAGGACATGTAAACGGTATTTACTCTTTTAGCCTAACAGATCCTATAAAGCCCAGAACCCGAGAAAAATCAAACAAATTGCTGACAAACCAAATATATAATGTGAACCCTTTGTGTAATTTTCCTATTGAAACACTTCTTGGCGTAAAACCCCTTTTTTGAATTAAAACGAATCGAAACGAATAAAAGAAATGTGAAAGCAAATTTTACAAATAAAACCTCTGTATTTGATTTGAAATAAATGGAATACGAGAAAGAAACGACCTTGTATGTAATTAAAAGTAGTTTGCACGAATTATTTTTCTTCCTGTATAATGCACAAAAAAAAGAAAACCAAAAACTAAAGTGTCTGTATAACATATTGTATTGTTAATGTCTAGCGTAAGCCTAGCTGTAATAATTAATAATCCATTCGAATGGTAATCAATTAGTCGATAGTTGAATTAGAAACCACCGTCATATTAGACTTTGTAAAATGTACTTGTATAACGTACTCTCCGTTTCGAACTTGGTACCACTTAAACCGTAATCTTAACAGTAATAGTAAACGTAAACGTAAAGTTTAATGATTGCCTCATTAGTACACGTATTGATATTCATCTGAAAAACACTCTTAATTTATTAGTAGAAACCAAACACTCATTTTAGTTTATCTAAACCCGGATCTCTAAATATTGGTGGAATAATTGTATATACATTTTATATGAATCTGCTTTTAACAGAAACTAAATGGCTTCCAAGACCCAGTCTTGGTTTTATATAAAAAAAAGTATAAATTTAGAGTTCCGGGTGAAGTATTATCGTTTCCACTAGTTTTTAAATTGCAAAGAATGCGTATCTGGTTTTAATTCAACTTTGTTTTTTACTGTATGATACCTTTAGAGCAATACTTGCAGCATTTTAATTTCCATCATTCTGATTTGTACATACACAGGGACAAGTGGTATCCATTTCTTAGTTTTTATACTATCATTTGCTTTATCTTAGGACTTGGCACACACAGAAGGCAATGCTGGTTTATGATATACAAAGAAATCAATGATCTTAACTCAATGATTAGAGTCTAAGAAGAAAATACATACATATGCGACAATACTCTTTTTGTGTGAACTTAAAGTTTGATAGAGATTATCCTCTAAACGAAAGGTAAATCATATGATTCAACCATTAACTGTCGGATATTACGTAGTAGGTGTTTAACTGGAGGAGCGAGGAAACCGCATAAGCAATATAAATGAAACATATATAACTTTGATACCGATGTGTTAACGTTGAGGCCAACTCAAATACTAAATCTATATTAAAATATATATGTGTACATATATATATTTGTATTTCAAACGTGCTAGCACTTGGCACGATCTTGAGGATTTAATTGAAGACGATTAAAGACCCAGAAAAAAGCTAACATTAGAACTTAAGAGCCGAGTTAAAAGACGAACCAATCTAATGATAATTGTGTGTTGGTCGCAATAAGAATGAATATTAACATATAACGAGAATAATATTTCAAGTTCAATGTTTTACGTTGCAAAATATTATATTCAAAAGACCAGCAAAGGGATCTCCGAACTGGAGAAGACGTTTTCGAAATGATTTCAATGCCATTTCCAAAGTTGGTTGCCCTTAGCTTCTTATGCAGTATATACATATATATTAATACTATATTATTGAAACGTATATATTATATAAAGTATTCATAGATAACGTATAGATTTGATTAGAGCGTAGAACATACATGCACACTCATTCACACAGAAGAACAGACATCGGTTGGTATTGTGTAAACTTACATTTGCGTATAAATTTGCTGTTTACCCACACGAGACTCGAGACAAACCAAACTCATCTTAAATGTTGCAGCGTAATTAACAGATTAATTATATATACATACTATATATATATATACAAATATACCACAATAAATGTTTCACATAAAATAATATTTGCTCTGTAGTTTTAACCAATTTAAGTTTCGTGCATTCTCCACATCCCTACTTACACTTGTATTTTTAGTTGGTATCTAAGAATCTTGCGCGTGTAGTTAGTCTGGTAACATATGGTCTTTAGTTCAATCTTTTGCCTATAAAAAACACAAGTTAACCGAAATTTTTACGTTTGGCACTCAGTTACTAAAGAAATCTCTCATTGACCCTTACTAAACGTCTGTTAGAGGCACCTAATGTAAGCTTAGAAACGTATATAGACACATCTTCCCACAACCATAAAGATATTGATCATTGATTAGTTAACACAAGTAACTTATTATACACTCTTAATGGTAGGTTTTTGATTTATACACTCACCCCCCAATGGTGCTTAATGGCAGGTATCGAGAACACAGTTGGTACTTCATCAACAAATGGCACGAGACGATCCCCTGCAAGACGCATTCATTTTTAGATCGATACTGTGGATGCTTCGAAACGCGTTACTTACTTTTAAGCAAATAGCGAACTTGCGGCTGCGCTGGCTTCACCTAAGGATCGGATCAAATCAAGTAAGGATTTAGAGATGATCCATCGCAATGGCGCTTACCTTTGGCACGAGAAGGGAGGGCATGCGTGCTAAACTGATAAGACGAAGCGCCATTTTGCTAGAAGGAACTGGTCCGATTAATATTACAATTTAATTGCAAAAAAAAAATTGGTAACCAAATTTTGTGTCCGAATATTTTAGCCGAAGGGGTAAGGTATAATCTTATCACATCCAAATTTGGGTATAGACTGATATGTGGAAGCCTACAGAGTTTTCAAGTTCTCAGTCTGTTGAATTCCTACAGGTTGCTATAGAAAATCTTGTCTTTGATTTTTTCCAACAATTTGAGGTTAAAATAAATACTTACCTGTATTTATATATATATAATTTAACATATACACAGGTAAATACTTATTTGAATCTCAAACTTAATAAAAAACAAAAAAGAAAGCTAACTTTGGCCAGCCAAAGTTTGTATACCCTTGCAGGTAACAATTAAAATTTATCATAACTAAGGCAAAAATGCATTAATTTCGATTCGGAAAGCAGTCTTGTGTTAGTTTTTATTAATTTAAAAAAGCTGCATTCCAAATTTAAAATTTTAAGAAATCAAAATTTTTAACCATTTTTGCTAATTTTAATGATGTAACCCCTTATCAAATTTCGCAAAAATGGCCAAAAAATCGATTTCTTCCGGACATGTCTAGAAAGATTCCCCTGTTGATGCTGATCAAGAATATATATACTTTATAGGGTCGGAAATGATTCCTTGACTTAGAAAAATATTATTTTGTATTATAAAATCTGATTTTTTATATTAAAAAACTTCTTGATTATCTTTAAATTAAAAATATCATAACTCGGCCAAAAGAGCATTAATTTTAAATCGGAAAACAGTTCTGTGCAAGATTTTCTACAGTTAATAAATCTGCATACTTCATTTAAAAATTTTGAAAATTAAATTTTTTTATCAAAATCAAAAATTTTAATGATGTAACCCCTTATAAAATTTTGCAAAAATGGTCAAAAAATCGATTTCTTCCGGACATGTCTAGAAAGATTCCCCTGTTGATGCTGATCAAGAATATATATACTTTATAGGGTCGGAAACGTCTCCTTGTTTATTTGAGAGGAAATTTGAAGTGTATTTTAATTATTTTCTTAGTTTTATTGCCGCTTTAAAAGGTGTTTTCCTTATTTTTCTTATATTTTTCTGGTTTAAATCAAAAAATAAAATAATTGCATACTTTTAGGCATTTTTAAATATTATTTGGTCATTTTTGTGGCATCTTTTGCGCTGAATTTTTAAGTCTTTAATAAAAAATTATGGTTGCCAGATCTGGGGGCTGACATGCGATAGTCAGATCCGGAGAATCCAGACTGCTCAGAACAGAGTAGCCAGAATTATCACTGGCTGCGAGTGGTACGTCCGCAACTCCACCCTGCGCAAGGACTTGAAGCTTCCCCTGGTGATGGAAGAAATCAGCATGCACTCAAGTCGCTACCATGACAGACTGGCGCAGCATCGAAACTGGCTGGCCAATAGGCTAACAAGAGGGATAAACCCCAGAAGACTGAGGAGGAGGTACCCTGGAGACCTCATTTTTCGGTCGCCTGGGGCCAGAAGTAGACGACCTACAATGTGATGTTTATGCTATTTTGTAATTATAAAAATGCTAACCAATAAGGTTGCCGGCGCGCCCGCTTTAGGGCTGAATTAACAGACACTAAGGACACAAAGGGGTAAACAGTACTCCCCGTATGCCTTAATAAATAATAGGAAAAAAAAAAAAAAATAAAAAATTTAAAATAAGGCATACTTTTGGGCGGGGACGAATGCAACTCCACTTTTACAGTTTGACAAGCACTGGTCTAAGGGAGTTCCAAATTTTTACAGTTTGACAAGCACTGGACCAAGTGAGATTCAATTTTTACAGTTTTAGAGCCACTGGACAGAAACTCCACTTGGGACGCCCAAAAGGGAGTTTCTGACCAGTGCTTGTCAAACTGTAAAAATTGAATCTCACTTGGTCCAGTGCTTGTCAAACTGTAAATTGAACTTCCGCCTAAAAGATGCCACAATTTTATTTAAAATCCCCAAAAGTATGCTTTAATTTTTTTAATTTTGCGATTGTAAATTGAACTTCCGCCTAAAAGATGCCACATTTTTATTTAAAATCCCCAAAAGTATGCTTTAATTTTTTTAATTTTGCGATTTTCACTGCAGGGCGATAAACAAATAAAGGTAAATTACAACAAGAAAGGATTTTGTTGTTGTTTTATTTAATAAAATTCTTACACAAGGTTTACATATATAGAGAAAGCACGACATTTGCCTCTATGTGTGTATTTTTGTGTATGCGTGTGTGTGTTTGAGGGACACTCCATGTCTTCCTGCCGCCGCCGCTATAAGTAAGTATGATTCAATCTTTAGTTTTGTTCTACACCAGAATTTAGAAGGGTCCATCATCCGGGCTGCACAACGTGGAATTATTTGGGCCCAGGGATCCTTATCTGGGTAGCGAGCATATCTCGCAGGAAGTGAGTTCGCCGCGATTGATGAAGGTGCAGTGGTTGCACGTCCATGTGTTGGCGTCCAAGTCCATGGCCTCCACTCCAGATGCACCGGCACTGGCCGCCGCTCCGCCGCTGGGATAGCTGGTGGTGCCACTGCAAAGGAAGAACGAACAGAATTAAATACTACTACTATTTTTGGTTCAAATAAACTTCAGCTTAAAAGCTTATGAAAACAGATACACACATATATGTATGAAATATGATGACCCATTTACATTTTATTTTGATAATAAACTCACCCGCTGCCGCCGGAGCTGGCCTGAATGAGCGATTCGAGGAGCTTCCACACCTCCTCGATTTTAAACTTGGCCGCCTGGTTGGGATTCTTGGTGCGCACTGCTTCCAGAAGCGGACCCATGTGCTGGCGCAGCGGCAGCATGTCCATCTTGTACAGATAGACCAGTAGGTGGAAGTCCGAGATGGCCTCGAGGAACTCCTCCTCGCCCCAGGCAGACAGATAGCAGCTGAGGGCATTGAAGTCCTGCAGGTGGCCGTCGATGTAGCGGTTCTCGATGGGAAACGGCTGACGCTTGTCGTACTCGGTGAAGGTGTACTGCGGCTGCAGGGGCGTCGAGGCGGGCACATCCACCAGCAGATACTCGACGGGCAGAGGGCGCGCCAGGCGCTGCACTTCGTTTCCGTACTGGTCTTTTTCCTGGAATCAAAGAGAGACAAAGGTAGAGAGAGGTTAAAATCACGTTAGTACAGGTGTTAGCTACTTGGCCCACTGACCTACATCTGAAATGGGGCGAGAGTCTAATAAACACACAAAAAACTATTGCTGACGCGCATCGGATTCTCTTTCTCTCTAAGAAAGCTCTTGGGGAGAGCAACCTGTTAGCTCGGCAATGACCTTGCCCACAACAAGGCTGTCGGCACTTTGCCAGTGCTCTTGGAGCTGGCAGCGGATCCAATACAGAGGGGTTTAGCCGTCTTAGCACTGAGCTAGGAAGCATAGCGTAAGTCACAGTCTCGCTGAAATAATGCTTGTCGGCATTCTGGGATTCCCTCCCATGAATAGGAGTGATAATAAATTCTATATTCTATGTTTTGTCCTGTTGGTTTCTATAAAGTTTGATTTCTTATTCAGTGGACAAAATATCATTAAAAGTCTTCGAAAAGGCAACAGACGGTAATTAAAAGGAAATTTGCATTACGCCTGCCGCTGGGTGGAGCCCAGTGAAAATATAGTGTCTGCAGAGAAAAAATATTGAAGCGTGTTGCGGTTTAGGCATGTCACATGGCAGCAGTGTCCTCGTAAACGCAATTACTGCATCCTGTGATGCGTCCACAAAGAAGGGGCGGCGTCGATGAAGCCAGTACGTCAACAATTGTCCCTTCCCGGCAGTTCATTCGATTGCATTGCATGGATGCATCACTTTCATAAGCGTAAGTTAATTAGCCGTCGCCGGATGTCCGAGTAGCGAACCAGAGTGGGAGACCATCATAAAGATAGACTTGTGACCGGGCAATAGGTACTAAGATAACCAATGCTGGGTACGATATGGAAGCAGCGCCCTTAATCGTGTTAAAATACTAAATTGACTGGCAGTGGAACTTTTGTTTCCTATCAGTGATTGCAAGCAAAATATAGTTTCAAACTTGAAAATTCAATTAAATTTCCTAAAACTATATTTGGTCAGAGGTGGTTTAACCATGGCATGGAAGGACAGCATGTGCCTAAGCAGATAGCAAGCAATAGCTGGCCACAGGTGGCCTAAACAATAGAAATGGGCTGAAGGGTTGCACTGATCAGCTTAGAGCATAAATCAATCAACCATTAATTTTCCAATTAACTTAAGAGTTATCGCAATGTCGCAGGCAATCCACACATGCCTGCCTGGCCTGGGCTACTGCAATTAATCAAGCTTCCTGGAAGCCAAGCAAAAGTAGAAGTAAATTGTAATGCAAAGGTATTGCAGATAAAGTACTACAGAAAATTTTGTTAACTGCACGAAAAAGCCCCAATATTTATTCATATTTTATGTGATACATTTTTGGACAAATCAATGTTAAAAAACAGCATAACTAAGCCAAAAAAGCGCCAAATTCAATTCGGAAAGCTTTTCTGTGCTAGTTTTTACTAGGTTAAACGATCAGTACACTAAGTTTAAAATTTTAAGAAATGTCAATTTTTGGCATTTTTAATGATGTAACCCCTTATAAAATTTTGAAATTTTGAGTAAATTTTTTTTTCTACCAAACATGGCCAGTTCGACTTGGCTGTTGATGCTGATCAAGAATATATACGATTTATGGGGTCGGAAATGACTCCTTCACTACGTTACCAGCTTCTGACTACAATTATAGAACCCTGAATACATATATGAAGGTTTAATTAAATGAAATAAAATATATTTCAAATACAGCAACAATTTCAGGTACCTTTACATTTTTTATAGGAAAGTTCAATAAACATTACATTTTAATTCTCCTTCGGCATTTTTAAAAAGATTTCCAACTAAAAGCTGTCTTATATTTTAGGTGCTTAGTTTTTAGAAACTCCTTTCAATATGTAAAAATATATAATATTAGGTCGAGTTATATGCAAAAATTGCAGCAGTAGCCTGCAGGAGTCAGTGAGCAGAATAAGAGCTCGACATTGACATTGAAACCGAGTAAAAGAGAGCCAGGCCAAAGGACCGAAAGCTAAGCGAGCTTTCGCTCTCCGCATATAAAAGGCACATCCTGCCAGGCAGGGGCTGCAGTTGTCAGCAAATCGTGAACGGCAGCAGGACGATTTTGGCGGAAAAGGACTAGTCCCGAGCTGAAATTTAAACCGCGCTTTCCTTAGTGTCCAGTTTAGGTTTTCTCCTGTTTTTTTGGCTAACATGCCCGCCCCCACCATCATCAGAGCCCTGGTGGATCATCATGTTCTGGACGGCGGTCGCCTCCTCGACGCTTACGTCCGAGAGCTCGGCGGGATTGGCCAGTGCTGCGCCCAGCTACCAGCAGCAGCACACGAAGCCACTGCTGCGCTCCTCGGCCAGCAGCTGGCAGATTAGCAATGCAGCGTTCAAGACCCGCCAGCAGCAGCAACAGCTCATGCAGCAGCATCAGGAGCAGATACGGCAGCAGGAGGAGGAGGAGGAGGGGCTGCAGCAGGACCAGCTATCCCTGGAGCAAATTTCCCGGGTAGATGGACAGACAAAAAAGGAGCCCAAGGACGTAAAGAAGAAGAAGCAACAACAACAGGTTGCAAACTGCAAAAAGAAAATCAGTCTGAAGAGTGAAAGTAAAATATTCAAGGCTTTCACCTCCTGCAAGTGCACTCAAAAATAGATAAATCAGTGCGAGTGAAAACAATAAATGACCAAAGCAACTATTTTTTGATGCATTTTCAAAGTAGCAAATAGAGAGAGAGAGAGCAGCAGCAAGTGAAAACAATCAAGTTCCTGTGCATTTTCAAACAAAAGAACAAATATCCAGAAAAACATTTATTAATATAAATGCCAAGAATTTACCGAAGAATTTAATAAGATCTATTAATGGTAAGCTTACAGTGGAGTGTGATTGGCACTGAGATACCCGTCGTACCCAAAGATTTTTATTTTAATTTACAAGACTGACGCAATTTTCAGCCTTGAGCTCGCCTTTTTCCAAGGCTCTATCTTTATAAACAGAAATACTTTAAGAAATATATTTAACCTGGCAAATGCTATTATCCATTTTTAGATCTTTGTGTCTTCCTTTGATATTTGTAATCAGAAGGAATTGATTATTATCATATCTCAGCGGATGCAGCCAAAGTCTGGGACTCGCCGCATTCCACTTCGCATCCATCAAAGTTTTCCTTTGATTAGCTCATGATTTGACATGCTGAAGATTAATTTGCATGATTGAAGTCTGGCTGGAAGGCAGGCAAGCACATCAATCAAAAAAGGTCGCTTGCCCGCAAAAGTATGCTAATTAATTGTCAAACTCCATTTGGAAAACCCTACAGAGTGCAATGCGTGTGTGTTTCTGTGTAACTATTCGGCAACGGAAACCTTATTGTGTTCTGTTTGTCCCAATGATTTCCTTTTAGTTTTCGCAATTTCACACTTCCTGTGAAAGTGTGTAGTGGCTCTCGTTTATTTACTTTCATCTTTTTTCAAGTTTGATTGGATTGGATTGGAATTAATTTAATTACAACGTCCCTGTGAAATAGTTCTATATAATTAAATTTAAGCAAGCATTCTATTAAAGAAAGTAAGACACAATTGCAGAACAATTTCCACTGGCTGTAGTGCTTAACTTGAATGCTATGCATTATTCAAACGAGACTCTCCATTATCGCAGAGCTTGCACACCACAGCAAATACCAGAAGACCCTTCGACTATTTCCCGGCAAATATGAAGTGCACCACACACTTGACCATATGGGTAGGAAAATTCCCAGCACGTTTGCAAAGTCATTAAAGTGGAGAAACCAATTATTGTCAGGGCCCCTAGTCTGCTTATGGCAATTAGCAAAGGGGCATGGCATTTGTCCAGTTCGGAAGAGGTGCTTAGACCCACACAGGCCTCCTCCGTCGAAGGTGACACACTGGCCGGGCCACGCAATAAACTTTTATGGTCCGGCATAAAAACAGAAAGCCGACCCAGGCCCTGAGTCCTGGCCCTATGGCATTGACAATGAGCTCAAGGCAAAGGAAGTGCGCCAAAACCGCAGCAAACAGGACCACAAATTGCTTATCGATTTGCAGATTTGCCTTCGCCACTTTTCTTTTCTTTTTTTTGGGATTTTAATCCGAATACTTGGCCTGGATACGCAGTCGTGGAAATAAATGGAAAAGGTAGTCTGAGAATGCACAGGCATTAAGGTTCGGATTTATGCAACTTCCCGAAATGCTAAAGTTATGCTTCCAAAATATTTGTGAAAAGTTCCCCTATTAAGTGCTGCCGGCTCTCCGGAAAATTCGCATTAAAATAATTTCATCCAACAATGAATTCAGGGGTTTCCCTGGTAGCGAACCAGAGTGCCTTGCATAAACCATAACCTGGGCGCTAACTTTTAATTTCATTTGGGAATTTCATATACTCGAGTATGTGCTAAGCGAAAGGCTTCGACAGTGGCTATAAATAAGTTGTGAGACGTACAAAAAATTCATAAATAATTTCTCTCTAAGACCAGACAAAGAGCCTTCCCAGGTAGAAGTTCCCCAGGGAAAACCCCAGCAGACATTGAATTGTGCAACAGGCTAACCTTATTAAAAATGCATAGGACAAACAAACAATGTCAATTTGGGCCAAAAACCAAATCCGAGAAATTTGTCCAAATAGTAAAGCATTTAGCCAAGAGAAAATGTGGTATTAAACACAATTTAGTATTTGGAAAGGGTAAAGTTTAAGTAGCAATTCAATAAAATAAATTTAATATAAAATATATAGTAATAGAGTATTATGATAGCCTTAGCAGAAACGGCTTTCCTTTAAGCCTCTGAATTTCTATATAGTTCGATAATTTACTGCAGGCCGTGCTTATTGATTATTCCTTAAACGTGGCTCAGGTCAAGGATGCACTTGCTTCTCCATTATAATTGCTACTAATTAGTCCTATGAAAATGACACGTGATGGCCGGATTATAGAACCATATTCATTTGCTTAACAAAAGCCTATCCAATTAACGCCCCCGCTCAGTCACAAAAGCAGGGCAGTGAAAACAAAGCGACAGCAATTAAAGTGCACAGAATTTTCCCATCGAGTAATTTGCAATGTCATTTGTCAGTCGCTCGCTTAATAATTTGGGAATTGGAGGTATCGTCAGGGGTTAAACACGAGGTGTAATGTGGCGAGAGTTAAGCCTGAATAAAGGTGACAGACGTCAACGTAAGGTCGGTTAATTTATTGTCAACTCGGTGCCAAAAGCAAATAAAGCCACCGTCCGACCGACCAACAAGCAACAATACAAATCTGTCATTGTCTTTTCCGCAAATGTGGCAAAAAGAAAACAAGAAGAACCTCATGAAAAGCTCGCTTTTCCAGCGTGTTAACAATAACAGCAACAAATTCTGGCGCGTTTTCACCAAAATTTCCATTTAAGACACACACCTCCTTGAGAGACAAAACAATTGCCATAAATATGAATTTATGTCAAGGACTGCTGCCAGGAATTTACTTTTTCAATTTACACATTCGCTAGGCAAGACTGCGAAAAACGTGGGCAACCCAAAATACCCCAAAAGAAAATAAAGAGAAAAAGTAAAAAGGAAGCACTGTTTTCTTAATGCCATATGCGAAGAAGGAGCTCCCTTCGATAATTGTTGGAGGCTGCAGAATTTGCAGACAGCTTAAGGCATTTGCATAATTGCAAAACAAAGGGGGAGGCTCAAATGTAAGGGAAGTGAAATGGCAAAAGTCCCTAAAAGTGAATAATATAAACAGAAAAATAAAATAACCGTGAGGAATGCCCGAAACGTGTGCCTCGCTGTCCAATGGCATGGAAGAAAGTACAAAGAAGTGGACTCTACGACAAAAATAAGCAAAATGGCTAAAGAAATGGTGACTGCAGTGTTGCCATTTTTCAACTGTTTTTTAGTTTCTGTCATAAAAACAGAATTTATCATAAAATTTTCCTGGAAATATGTTTAAGCTTTAACAATACCGAGCATAATTACTCAGAATTGTGATCACAATTACTTCGATTGAATACTAATTAACCTGTTAAGGCCAGTTCCGAAGAACTCTCCCCAAGAACCGAATACGCATTCTGCGCATCCCCAAAGTTTGTGGTTTTCGGAATGCAATTCAATATCCCTGGGCACGACTCTGGCTCCTGGTGCCAGGGGCACCGTGACTTGACCCCTGGGAAGGAGCAACCGCTTGTTACACATTAAACTGGGCGGTTTCCTCCTTTGGCAGTCGAAATCGCCCGAGAAAAGTTTGATTACACGGCTTAGAACAAAGTCCCAATAAATGGCACACGGCGGAAAGTTTTTCAAGAATTAGGCTGCCGACTTACTTATGACCGACTAACGAGAAATTGTCTTTTGGCCGCCGAATTTCTGGGGGAAGGAGTTGACCCAAGGGATGGCAACCCAATCACAGTGGAAAACTCAAAGTTGAAACAATTTTTAAATTCACAAAGTTTGTTCTCGATAAGAAATCAAGAATTAAGCGACAAGTTTAAAGGCAGGAATCTGAGAAAGGAATGTTGTTGCAACGAAAGTAGCAATTTGTACTATCAATTTAAGCCCATAAGTAAAAGTTTCCTTATATTTTGTTAAGTTTAGTCTTGCTAAAGGCAACCACTTTTCAATTTGGGTATTTATTTATAGCGCATAAGCAGCTCGGGCTGAGTGCAAACAAAGTTTTGGGACATCTGTTGATGATTTGTGCAAAACCACAAATTAAACTGAAAATGTATAACGGGGTCGATTTTGGTTTTGCTTAGGCACTGAAAAAAAGGGATATCGATTTATAAACTGGAATCATTTTTGCCATTAGGTTTCATATAGATTTCTGACTGACTGAAAGGTTTAAATTGTTAAAACTGTTATACATATTTATTAACAAAAAAAAAACGAACCCAGAACTGAGATAGGATTCAAAATGAAGGCTGTTTGGCTTAGTAATTGGTTGTTTAAACTTTGATTTCCCTGGAAAAAATTAAATCGATAAATATCGATTTAAGAAATGCTTATATCTAAGGGGTATTATTATTAATTATTCAAAACTAAACCACAAATTAAAAACGTCGGCTTACCGAGGTTAAATTCCTTTCTTGTTTTTTATAAATTTCCCATTTCAGTGGCGAGGAACAATGGCGGCGCCCATGCAAGTGCCCAGTCAGTTGGCGTCGCTTCTTAGCTGCGGCCTGTGCCGTCGTCCTTATGACCTCGTTACCCGCCGCCTGCCCAAGGAGCTGGTCTGCCAACACAGCCTCTGCGAGGAGTGTGTGGCCAGTAGCCTCATTCAAGAGACCTCCGAATGCTTGTGCCCACTCTGCGGTGTTCGGACCGCCTTGCTCGGCCGCAAGCTGCCGGAAACGATGGCCATCATGTTCCTGCTGCGTGAGCTGCCGGCTCTGGTGCTAGGCAGAGCCATGCTGGGCTTCTCGCGGGAAAGCAACAGTACCATAGTAGGTGAGCAGCGGGCCGTTTCCCCGGCGAACTGGCTAGACCAAATCTGCGTGAATAGCTTCCTGGCCAGCAGCAGCGAACATTGCCTGATCCATGCCATGCCCAACTCAACGTGGTGTCATAACTGCCAGCTTTTGCTATGTCGCGCCTGCGCAGATGCTCCGATTCATCGAGACCACCGCCTCACCCGCCAGCTGGACTACCTGGAGCTGCTGCGCCAGCTCCTTAGCGCCGAGCTTGTGAAGATTAAGCGCGCTGCTGCCGAGGCCTCGGACTTGGCCGCCCACGAGTTGAACGTGTTCCGCCAGTTGCACGAGGCCTGCTTCCGGCTGCAGTTGCATGTGAAGCGCGAGATCCTAGAGCACAAGCCCTCCATGGTTTCCAGCCAAATGAACGGATGGAGTGTCCGCGCCGAGCACGAACTAAATAGCTTCGTCGCGCCTCACTCTGCCACGGATTTACGTAATCTTCTCTTGCGGTTCGTAATTCAGCGTCGCAAGTGCGAGAGACAGCTCGTGGAGGTGCACTTCCAGTGCCGGATGCGAGCCGCCATCCGGGAGAATGGAATGCAGGTTTTGGACTTTGAGACCTTGAATGACAGGCTCCTAAAGCTGCGCAGTAACCTGCGACCGAGCAGCATACCCGCCAATGTGGAGCCACCACTGGCACTCATTCTAACCAACTACTGCGTGTTTGCTTACTGGACCGAACTGCAGAACCGACTGATGCCGTCTGAGCTGCTGCCGCAGTCCGGAGTAGCGCGTGAAATGCAGCCGGATCAGAATGAGGAGCTTCTAGCACGCTACTTCTCCGCCGGCGAGGATCGCGAGGGCTCTGTTAACTCTGTCAATTCGTCGACCAGCAACAGCAGCAGCTACGCCGGCTTTCAGACCAATCACTTGTCCGAGAGCACTCAATTGCAGTTCAATATGATGAATCAAGAGCTCCAGTGCCCGTCTCAGTCCCAGTCCCAGTGGCAGCGGCAACAAGGGATGAACGGGCAGATGGCGCATGAGGGACTGAGGCGGCAGCGGCTTCACCAGCAGGTGCAACAGCAGCTGCCAACTTTACGGCACGACGATCCCAACTGGAGTCCCGAGCTACTCCCGATATTGGCCCAGAATGATAACTCTAGATCCAGTTTCTTGGTAAGCATAGCCCGCCCGCCCTCCGTTCACTGTTATCCCATCTATTATATGGAAATGGACATGGCAGGGGAACTGGTCGGTCGAGTACTAGTGGAGGTGCGTGACGATGTGGCTCCCCGGATGTCGGAGAACTTTGGAGCCCTCATTCGGCATGACCGAGGCTATGGCTATCGCGGATGCTCCGTGTTCCAAGCCTGGGGAGGCGAGAGCATCATCAGCGGGGACTTTGAATCTAACAACGGACGGGGTGGCCACTCCACTTTCGACACGCGCTACTTTATGCCGGATGATACGGGACTGCCGGCCCACCGGGGAACCGTTGGCATGCGAAGGGGTCAGAGGCGGCAGGACAAGAGTGGCTTTGTTGGCAGCCAATTCCGGCTGGTGCTCAACGAGATGCGCTCGTTTACGGCCATCTTTGGGTACATTGTCGAGGGCATCGAAGTGGTTGACCGAATTGCTGCCACAGGAAATGCCATTGGTCGACTGGCGGTTAAGTGCTTCATTCGGAATTGCGGCGAATATCACATTAACCGATAAAAAGAGCGGTGGAGCCCCAAAAACCAAATATTAATGTACACCCTTGTCAGATTTCTAAGCAAGAAAAAAGCTCCTGGTACGAATTTTTCGTAGCAATAATATATTCACTTTTAAGGTCAATAAGCAAGATAAGAAGAGATTTTGAGAACACTTTAAAAGAAACCAAAACTTTTTAGATTCCAAACAAACTAGGGAGATTTTTATATAAACACTTTACAAACAAAACAAACAACATCATCCTTTTGGAGGCTCTTTAAAATATCAAAACCAAAAATGCAACCAACAGAAATTCATCTTTGGAATTTATAACGAAAATTGAATGAGAATTAAATTTATAAACTAGTTTTCGGATTAGTTTTCGGATTATTTCAATAGCATAAGGACAGCCATTAATTGGTGTCTAAGCGCTGCGACGTTACCTGGATATAAACTTAGGCTAAGCCGTGGAATAATAAAAATTAGCCATTGGTAAAACTATACAAAGCAAGTAGAAGCTCATATAGGTGAAATTTGAATAAGCTTATGAGAAACAAGCGCAGAAACTTGAAATATCTATGCGTAGTATATAAATATTGCTAAGAGTTAGTTGGTGTCTATTGCATATGCAATAGAAAATAACAATTTAGTAAACAAAAAGAGCCATCCGATTATAATTAAGGGAAATCGTCGAAAAGAAATTATATATTTTATGTTAAAAGCCAAATCGAAAGTATTTTTGAATGAAAATAAGAAGAAATCAAATTGTTTTAAACGAAAAGTAAGAAATTAAAAATATTAGGCAAGATATAACGAAACGAAAATTAGAAATATTTATAATATTGAGTTTTAAGAAAAATCATCATCACGTTCGAAAACTTTATGATATTTTAGATAGACAAGGATGAAACCCCAGATGAAAGGATAAAACCATTATAATACCCTTTGCAAGAGTATACAAATATAAAGTACAGCCAAAGACCTTATTGTAACAAGATGCATAGCGGCAAATTAAGAGCGTAAACATCTAAAAAAAAAAGAATCTTTACTCATCTTGGTATTATAAGATCTTTGGTACATCGGTCAATTGTGAAGCAGGAAACATCTGGACAACATTGTGATTAAGAGATGCTCAAAGGGCTCCATTCAAACATTCAAAAGTAAACATAATTTCGTATCTGATCTCATGCGTGTGCATTTTGTGTGTGAATGTCTCTAGGTATACAAAAAAAAGGCATGAAATTCTGCTAGGAAGTCCCAGAGCAATGATAAGTAGTACAAAAGTAAATATCACCGGTGAGAACATAAATTCATTCACATAATCCGCAAAGTATTTAAATCAGTATTGAAATCAAACTATGTATCCCTAAACTAGAAAAAAATATTTATAAATGTCTAAATATGGAAATTGTTTGAGTGTGTAAATGTAAATGTAAATTTCAATAAAAGTCGCTACGGGAAGTGTTCCTATTTCTTTTTTGGGAAATTTACTTTGGTTCCTTGTGTTGAATGTTCAAAGTCTCGCTTTAATTTTATGTTTTTTTAGAAGATCTCACATTAAGAGGCAGCTTTTGTTATTAAATAAAGAAAACCAATCACTTACCTTATAGAAAACGTCTGGAACATATTGTTTGTCTGTAGACTCGCGCACATAGCCCAGCTCCGGCGCATCCTTAGTGGGTATCAGGCATTTATCACGCACTAGAGCCATGCACTGAGCCGATACCGCATAGCCTTCCATGTGCACTTGTTTGGTTTTATCTCCTAAAAAACAAAAGGAACACAAAATTTAAAAAACTAGAACAGAGAGGATGCCACACTATATGCTTACCCGTCACACAAATGGTCACGAACTTTGAGCCAAAGACGCCATTGGAGGCATATTTACAGGGATTTGGGTGACGATTCTGCAGCTCACCGGCTGTGATGCACTCCTGGGCCGTGATAAAGTGCGACTCGATGCCACGGATCTGTTTAACAGTGCCGGCACTAGCATCCTCCGTGATGAGATCAGTGAATATCCAACCAATCTGTTTGAAAAATTAACAATTAGCCTTGAATTTGA
This sequence comes from Drosophila kikkawai, assembly GCF_030179895.1. NCBI lineage: Eukaryota > Metazoa > Arthropoda > Insecta > Diptera > Drosophilidae > Drosophila > Drosophila kikkawai. The sequence goes on along the minus strand of NC_091731.1, from coordinate 26,897,600 downwards.
TTGCATTATACACTGTATTCCCACCTTTTTCAATCCCAGCGCGTTGGCCACGGCATCCACATCGTCTGCTCCCTCATCCGGCTGAATGTTGATCGAGTCGCGTGTTGACTCCTGCGGCGGTTCATAAATGGCCGCCACCTTCGCCCGAATGCCAAGCGGAACGTCCGTGTGCTGCTCGTATGTCCCATAAAGATAGCCCATGCGCTGATGTCCGGTGGTGCGCCAGTAGTTGAGGAATCTCTCAACAATCTTGGTATTCTCGAACATAACATTGTCCACGTGACGGTAGGTCTGACGGTTCAGAGTGATGGCAGACGGCTGACACTTGGAACAGATGCCCTTGGGCCATGGCGGATGCTCGCGACAGCCGGGCTTGATGCGGCAGTTGATGTCGTCGAAGACAAAGTACTTGCCTTGATCCATGCCCGAAGTCTGTTTGCGTATGTACGAGTGGAAGGACAAGTGCTTGATGTTCTGCTCCTTCAAGTAGGCCTCGTTGTAGGGCTCCAGTGCGGAGCAGTGGACGCAACGGCCGTTGGCATTATGATGGCAGCTAGAAAACATGTTGGTTGATTAGTAAACTGGAGTTTCATCTGAAAATATAAAGCTTACAGCTTGCTATCGCGTTCCCGCTTAATGGTGCCATCCGCCTTGCTCAGCACCTGGTCAACCTCATCCTCGACCACATTGATGGAGGGACGAGCACTGTTTGGGTTGCTGTTGCTTGCCTTTTCGCTGGTCTTGAACATCTGACTGTCCAAGACAGTGGTGCTAGTTCGCTGAAATTATTTAAAAATCCGTTCAATCTTTCGTAAAACTTTAGTAAAGCAACTCAAACTTACGCGAGACGATGTGCCAGCCATCTGTTTCAAGTAGACCAAGTCACCATGCTTCAGGGATGTCCCCACCAGCTGGCTGCCACTGGCCTGCAGCTCTGTGAGGAAGCTGCGTTCCTTGAACAGTCCAAATCCATCGACCTTCAAGGCATTCTGGACGCTGTCGTAGAGCTGCTTTAGGTTGGATTTGGGCGAGATCTCAATGCGTTTGATGCCCTCAGCAGACTGAACGCGAATTAGCTGTAAGGAAAGCGGAAGGAATTATATAATTAGTAATTGGTAACTAAGGCTGGTGCATTAATTGAGTTCCGTTACAACCGACTGTTTGCATAACACGAACAAACGATGGCGCACAAAGGCGTAGGCGAAATTGCGCTTCTTGTAGATGAACTGCTCGAGCAGAAGCGGGGCACAGGCCATGTCTGGATGGGATTCGGTGGGGTTTGGGTAAGGGGGATGTGGTTTTGGTTTCCGGTAAGGACGATGGCTTGGGCTTGGGTTGGGTGTCAAGTGTAGCTATAAAGCTACCAAAGCCTGAAAGGCTTTTCTGTTTAGTGTTTCGGACTGTACGTCATGAAGGCGCGAACTTGACTGTGAAATTCTGTTGGCATCGCAATTAAAAACAAATACAAAGCCTTGCCAAAAAGAGCGCTGATGTTAAAAGAGATTAATTTGCACATTAAAAAAAAGCAATTGCATTAATTTCAGTTAATAAATAATCAATACTAGAAATATATGTATAAAATTTATATCTTGATTATTTTTAAACATCATTATTGGCTTACTCAACACCTCACTTTGAATTAAATGGCTAAATACACCGAAAATTTCTTTGAGTGCATCCTAGAACCGTTTTCCAATGCGCCAGACAGACACCGAACACCTTCAGTATCCGCATTGGCACTGCGCCTCGTCTGGTGGATGAACTCACTTCGTTTGCCTCTAATTGCATGGCCACAAATTAAAGTTATTAATAATTTATTTTTGCTTCGGGAGTTTCAATGCCCTCCCTCTCACCGCGCCACCCCCTTTCGCACAGACTGCACTCTTACACACTCGCAAATCTACAAGTCATGGTACGCTCTATTTTCACTTTCCGCTGTCTTGGCCGCCGCAATAGACAATGAACAGGTTCACGCACTAGCCGAGGCCCTCGGCATGCACACTTCACCTGCATTTTCACCTTGCCTTCCTTGCTGCTCCTTTAATTTACTATTTGCAAAATAAAGTGCAACAACAACAAACGCAGTCTTGGTTTGCCGGCTTTCCGGGTTACGTGTCCCCACACAGTGGCCGAATCACAACGCACACATAGCCCACTCGGGTCTTCCCCGCGCGGAGCACACTTAAGTAGCACATTTTTGTAATTGTTATCAACAATTTACTTACAATTTTGTCAGACATTGGCATTGCGGCTATTGTAATTTTGTTTCTCCCTCGCACAGCTGAGTAGGGCTCAGTGTTACCAGATGGAAGTTTGGGTTTCACCTAAAAAACGCCAAGAGATTGAAACTTCATCCTAAAAAATCCAACTAACTGATATTCGAGCCACACCTGATACTCAAACCAAACCTAATACTCGAACCACGTACCTATATCGTACCTGAGTCTTAAAAACCGTTATTTTCAAAGTTTGAGCAGATCTGTAAAGAGATTTCGGAATTGAGGAAGAGTTTTTCGAGGGTTTTTTAGTTTGTGCACATTTATTTATATTATTAGCGCGGTGTTTTACAAATATTTAACTAATTACAACAATCAACAAATCGCATTCGGCATTCTAGTGGAAGACAGCAGCTGTGGAAAGCAATGGAGGTGACCGAAGCTCCTTCGGATTTCAATCGTACTTCAGGTTCCCCATGCAAATGTACTTGATGTCGACGTAGTCGTCGATTCCGTGCTTGGAGCCCTCCCTTCCGACACCAGACTCCTTCACACCGCCAAAGGGTGCCTCTGCCGCGGATATGATGCCCTCGTTGACGCCGACCATACCCACCTCGAGGCGCTTGGCCACGCGGAACACCTGCTGCAGATTATCGCTGTAGAAGTAGCCGGCCAGGCCTCTCCTGGTGTCGTTGGCCTTCGCCACCGCCTCCTCTTCGTCGCGGAATCGGATGATGGAGACAACCGGGCCGAAGACCTCCTCCGTGTACAGCTGAGCCGTGGGCGGCACGTCGGTGACTATAGTCGGTGCATAGAAGAGGGGGCCAATGTCGCTCAGGGGCTTTCCTCCCTGGATGATGTTCGCCTTCTTGGACCTTGCATCTTCCACAAAACCGCTGACCTTTTTGAACTGCATTTCATTGATAAGCGGTCCTATCTGGACTTCGCACCCCTGGCCATCGCCGATCTTCAGGGCCTCCACGCGCTTCTTCAGCTGCCCCACGAACTGCTCGTAGACACCGTCCTGGACGAAGAATCTGTTGGCGGAGACACAGGTCTGGCCGCAGTTCCGGAACTTGGAGGCCATGGCCCCATCCACCGCCTTCTCCACATTGGCCGAGTCGAAGACAATGAACGGAGCGTTGCCGCCCAGCTCCAGGCATATCCTCTTGATGCCATCGGCAGAGTTGCGGAACAGCAGCTTGCCCACTTCTGTGGAACCGGTGAACGAGATGCCCCTGACATCTGGACTCTTGCAGAAGAGATCGCCAATGGGGGCCGCCTTGTTGGTGGTCACCACATTGATCACGCCCTTCGGGATGCCGGCATCCTCGGCCAGCTTTGCCACCGCCAGCGCCGTGAGCGGTGTGTCCTCGGAGGGCTTCACCACCACCGTGCAACCAGCGGCTAGAGCGGCTCCTGCCTTCCGCGTGATCATGGCCATCGGGAAGTTCCAGGGCGTGATCAAGGCCGCCACTCCGATGGGCTGCTTCATGACTATTATCTCGCGATTGGGCGATGCACTGGGAACAATCTCGCCATAGATGCGACGCGCCTCCTCCGCGAACCATTCCACAAAAGCATTGCCGTAGGCCACCTCTCCTTTGGACTCGTTGATGGGCTTGCCCGACTCCGCCGTCATTATCTCGGCTATCTCCTGCGAGTTCTGCTCGATCAGTTTGTGCCACTTCTGCAGAGGAGAGATTAGATAAGCGTTAGCCGGGATGTCACCTACACTCGAACTTCTTTCTTAGATAAGGAAAAACTCACTTTGAGCAGGTTGGAGCGATCCTTGGCGGTCAGGGATCGCCACTCCTTGGATTCGTAGGCCTGCTTGGCAGCATTGATCGCCTTTTGGGCATCCGCCACGGTCATGTTTGGGACCTTTCCGATCACCTCTCCGCTCGCCGGATTACGGACTTCAAATGTGCTCGCATCGCTGGAGCCGACCCAGTCGCCGTTCACAAGGGCCTTGTCCTGGAGAAGAGCCGAAAAGCCGCGCATCCTACCCAAGTTGCTGAGGCTAGTTCCCTTCAGTGCGGCGCCGTTGAGCTGTCGCCACATTCTGCCGGCTGTTTAATTAAACAAGAAACAAACTCATTAGCGAATTGCTACTAATCGATTATAAACACCGGCGCTCTCTCTCTCACCTGTGTGACACCTGTTGCGGGGGGAGGGAGAGTTTGACGGGCTTATCTTATCTGCGCCTTTATCGGGAAGACTCAGAGGGTGTCAAGTGCTCTGGCAGTATCTCGTTTATAGGCTTTTATTGGATTTAATTGATTTTAATTCGATTCGCGACCAGTGTTGTCAGATGAAATTTTGGTTTTACCCTAAAAAATCTCATGAGCTACCAACACTGACAGATTGTCCGTTTCATACCACTCAGCTTTTGTTTGACCAAAGGGCGGCAACCGTTTGACTTTCAAAAAAGAAAAAGGAATAGAAAAAAGAAAGTCCACGTTTGCTTCCTGATTCCTATTTTAGCCGTTGCTCTACAGCGATTTTAAGGCAGCGCCACTTGTCCCAGCAATCTCTGGACAATCGCTGCCTTTCGCCCGATCTGCCCCGATCTTTTTTGCATGCGCCGCCGCCGCCGCCACCGTTTCAACATGGAGCCGGAGTGTGCTCCATTTATTATGACTTTGCAGTCAGGTAGTCAGCTAGCCAGGCATCACGACCATAGATTTCACATATGCCGGCGGCAGAGGTTCTGGCAGAAGATGGGCCTCGCAGTCCATCGTTCACACTTGGCCAAAAAAAGTGGTCTTCTTGTTTATTAAAATTTGAGAATTGAGTGTACTTCTGTAAAAAAAATAACATTTTTTAAAAACATTTTCAATTTTCGTATTCCAATTTTGTCTTAGATACAGGATGTTTTATAGAAATCGCAGTGAAATCAATTGAAATTGTGACCAAAAGTACGCAACCTTTTTATAATTTAAAAAATGAAGTTTATATTTTGACAACTGTACTATTTCCTTATTTTTTGGTAACTTAACCTAATCTGAAATAAATTTTATTTCAATAAAAAATCATTAAACAAAATCAGAGCGCTTTTGAAAGTGGCTTTTTATGATTGTTTTTTAAATTTCTTTAATAGCTAAATGTGTCATTTTTTCTGACTGCATTCTCTGCATTAGACAGTGGCAGGTTCTGCCTACTGGGCTACTGGTTATGTAGCTTCCTCCGCGTCCGGCTCACCTGGTTTAAGGCTTCCCTTTCGCCCGGTAAACCGACAATCTGTGTTGCAAATTTTGTCAATAAATTTCGGCTAAGAATGCCAAAATAGGCGGACACAAGCCACACGGACATCATAACTGTTAAGATAAGATTGCCTAGATGGCCATCGCGATGTGCAGGACGCAGGCTCTGATATGAATTCAATTAGTTGTGATTTAGAACTAATTGAAAATGCGTCTCGCTGGGGAGTAGTCGTGCCGGCCGCTGCCTCTGCTGCTGGCTGCTGTCGATAGGTGTTTAAGTTATTTGTCTTAAGTGCTGCCCGGGAGGTGTGTGAGCTCCTGTTCCGGCTCCTGGCTCCTGCCCAATTCCAGACTGATCGAGATCAGCCTGCACTTGCAAAAATATCAACCTATAAACTAGATTAATCTATAAAATACACTGATCCTTTTATTTGGCTTATTTACCATTTCCAATTTTAGAAAGTAAATTCTATATATTATTGTTAGGCTGCTTAATAAAATAAAATCCAATGGTTTAAAAGGACTACCAATCTCCTTCATCAATGATCGATTTATCAATTTTAAATCAAATTCCTAATATTTCGTTTATAAAAGTTAACTTATAAGCATCGTTTTATCGGCGTCATTAACTAAAAAGTACTATGACTTTCTAAAAATGCAATTACATTGATCATAACTTCCTTGATTAAAGAAATATAACAAATTAGGCACTCATTATAAGCTAAACACTTTCTAAACTCTGGTGAAGATTTTTGCAGAGTGTCGCCAGTAAGGGGAAAACACCTTGCCTGGTCTGCTCCATCAGGAGCCCAGCTAATGAAGTAGTCAATCAACGCTCAGACGAATCTAATGTCTACTTAACTGCAATTTTGACAAGTTTAATGCGCTGCCATGGTCGGCGAATTCGTTGTTGTTTATGGGACCGGGAGACCCTTTTCGTTTTTATAGGTACTTTCCGTAGGCACAAAACAATTGACAGCCCAAAATAGGCTGCCGTGTGCCTTTTGTGCCGGCTAATTGTAATACGAAATCATAACACGCCATAAAAACGACACAAAGAGCGGCAGAGCGATCGTATGGGATCGCCTAAGACCGGTTCCTGGATTGCCGGTCCTCTTCTGGAGGCCCAAGACGCCGCCACCGCTGCCGATGTCGCTTGCAGCTGGTCAATGGAAACAATGATGAGGTCGTCCTCTCTCTGTCGCTCTCTGTGTCTTGGAGGATTCCTTTCCATTCCACGAGGCCCTCTAACGCGGAGCAGTCGAGCCATAAATCATGTTTGGGAACACGTTCCTTAACGCGAAAATAAAACATCTGTTGTTTCTGGTCGGATCTGATCTGGTTGCTGCCGCCTGGCAGCTTTCTTGAAAGGGACAAAGGACTCGCAAGCTTAGGGCGCAAACTGGTTGCCAATTGTCCTGGCAATATGGCAGGATGGCAAGAAAACAACATAGCAGCAGCCGCCGCCGTTAAACAGATAAATGTCGTGATCAACACACGCAACAACAGCCGCAGCAGCTGCTGCTTGGAATTACCTACGGGTATCCTTGGCCAGGTTCCAAATTAACCCATTAGGAACACATATGCTGAGGCTTTTTTTGAGAAAATTACTACCCATAAGACATATCTCCTTATAAGGAATCGTTTTTATTAATTATTAATTACCATTTAACATATACTACGATTGCTTCAAAAGCAAAAGAAAAACTAATCTAAAAAAGAATATACTATAAGAAAATCAATCATAAAAGAAGAAACTTCAAGGGGTTAACTTGAAAATGGCTGCAGGATAATAGCTACTTTGCCGATACACCGCCACTGCTCCCATTTCGGCTCCCTCCGCTTGCAATCCCTGTCCTGAGGGATCCTGCCCTGTGATCCAGTTCCTGCTGACTCACCTTGGCACGTGTGCTCAGCGGTCGGTGGTGCAGCTGCTCCGAAGTCAAGACGCAGGGAAATCGAATAAGGACGAAGGCGAAGCCGACAGCGACGATGAAGAAGGAGTTAGAGAGCAGCTGCCAGTTGTTTTTAATTTCGAATGTCCCTGTTCGAAATCGAGGCGTCCTCAATCCTGCGTCAACGGATTAGCTCTGTCCGGGTGGAAGCAACACGTGTGCGATAGTGATTGTGATCCGGGATAGCGATCGGTATCGGGATGGCTATTCTTTCCCCCTGGCAAGCCTATTTTTTTCTACACAGAAGATTCCCGCAGCCCGGCTTAATTATTGTTTACCTTCGCATCAAGGTTACGGCATTATGATTATGCTCTACTTGATTATTATTTCATAATTCGGCCGCCCATTGTGTGTGTGCTTCTCTACTTTCCCCGGTGGTAGGCAGGCAGCAGCAGCATGTCCTGGCATGCAATGGAACTCGATCCCGCTGTCCTTGAGCCGCACCAACGATCCCTTATCCCTAGGCTTTGTTGTCGTCGAGAATAATATAAGCCTCGCCAACCCCAAAAATTCCAAATAAGGTAACACCCCGGAAAAGAAAGATTCCAAGACGCTACTGAGGCATCGAAATACCCTTAGAAATTAAGTGAAAACTGATTCGCTAACGAGTGCTTTTGTAATAACTACTCATATTTATGATGTATTCAAGCGGATCGAAATTAAATTGTTATGAAATTGAGATTCTTTTGGAAAATTCCAAGTCAAAAAGTTTCAGCCTTCCAATCACTTCAAGGATTGTGGGGAAATTAAGGAATGTGTATAGCAAAAGAAGTAATACCATAAAAGGGACTCACATTTCCTTAGTTGTTTTTAGAAAAGTAATGAATAATAAATGCAATTAACCTCCAAAAGATACAAAAATACTAGAGGACATACCATTGCTTAAAGAATAAGAGTTTATTATAAAAAAATAAATAAAAATAAAACCAAAATCCCTTTACGGATTTATTTATTTGTTCTGTAATATTATTTTTTTAGAGTATCATAATTGCGTGCTTACTATTGGCCTACGCACAATCCTTTGCCAGGACCTTATATGTTGTCTCCAGTTTCGGAAAATCTGCTCACAAATTGCGCATTCCGTTTGTTCATCCTTCCATAACCTCGCCAAAGTTGAAAACCTGGTACATTTATTGCGACTTACATTCGCAACTTGCCTGGTAACCTTGTTTTTGGGATGTCAAAAAACTTGGGGTGGCTTTCGAATTAGAGCTTAGCCAGTTTAGTACACTGCAGGAATTAAATTGTCAATGAAACTATACAAAAAATTCATACAAATGTAGAAATAAAATTAATCATTTTACACAGAACTAAAGTTTATAATTTTAATGGGGTTTTACTTAAAGAAACTTGAAACAAAGTAATAAATCCAACAATTTCGAATATGTCTTAAGTTGGATTTTAAGTTTACTTTTTCTTGTGAAAAGTACGTATACATTTTTCTCTCAGTGTTTAAGCGAAAGAACTTCAACTGAAAGATATTAAAAACGAGCTTCGGCTCTCCAACAACTGTTCGGATTGGAGAAACTGTACCGAAAATCGCTTAAAAGCGCGTAAAACCTAGTTTGAAAAGCAATTGAAAGAACTACGCACTTCGATTTTGATCCTTGGCAGATTCATACATATAATATATGTGTGTGCGAGCATTGTTTTGTATAATTTATGCAACCCCAACGCACAATGGCATTGAAAGGCCGGAAATGGGGTGGCTCTGTGCGCCTCCCTCCCCCTGTTGCTCCTTTCCCTTTATGGGGTAGTATTTGCGACAGGATGGTGCACTGAGAACATCATAATAATATTCCTTTTTCTTATTGTCTTCTTTTTATGTTGTATTAATTAAAAAGCGTCTTGTCTCAGATAAAGTACTGCTGTATGTAATGTTGTTTTCTTAAAAATATACTATTTACGGAAATATCAAAAATGTTAATTTTTCTTAGTGTACTGAAGCTATGATGCTGCTTTCGGTGGATACCGGAGAGAAATCTGTTGCGTAGTCCTGCTCCCTAATTCAACTGCGTCGTTGCGGTATTCTCACGCTGGATTTTCCCAGTTCCTGTCCTTGGCCCAGCCCTTGTCCTTGTCCTTGTTCTTGTCGCTGTCCTTGTCCTTGTCCCCGTCCTCGTCCACGTCCACGTCCTATCCCTCGGCTGTTTGTTGTGTGCTTGATTTGGGTAGGCCTCAGTTGGTTTTGCGCCTTTGTGGGCATAATTATGCCTCCGTTCTGGAAGAAATACCAAATGCATTCGCATTCAAATTGAGAGCAGTGCAACATTTCTCATATCGCATTTCCGCTTAATTGTCTGCGATTGTAACAGGCCCCGAGAAGAGAAGCGAAGACAAGGAACAGGATGCGGGGAACAGGAGATGATCGCGATCATCCCGAAAAGCTCCTGGCAGCTGTGGCTGTGTTGTCTCTTATTTTTGCCAAGTTTATGCGAATCGCCCGGAATCGCATAAACATATCAAATTACGACGATCGAATGTGTATTGTAAAAACCGGAAGTTTTTAAATCTCTGTCCGGCAAAAAACAAAAGCCCCGATAATCGGCGGCATTTTCTCTTTTCGCCGCCTTTATTTCTCTAGCAAATCTTCATAAATTTTCAACATTTTGTGCTTAATGATGATGCACCGCCCTTGAGGAAACCACAAAAAAAAAAAAAAACTAAATAAATAAAATACAGGAGAAATAAAGGATTTCACATCTCCATCGGCATTCGCAGCCCATTTCGATCGCTTGATTTGTTTTCAAGTCACTGCAAATACAATTTCTGTTACATTTTTGTCGAGTTTAAGTCGAAGTTTTGTTTTTATTGAACAAACACAGGCGATTGCAGCGCAAACAGCCGGATCAGTACACATAAAACAGTGGAGACCGAGGGAAGGGAGTTCAGGTTTGGGGGAGATCTTAGGAGGAGGCTGCACCGGAATCTTTTTAGGGATGGGGAAAACTTCACCTCCACACTGGGCTCAAGTTCATTGACGCCAGAGCCTAATAGTATAAATATATTTATAAGAATATACATTTATAACAACAAATTCATTCTTTTAAACCATGTTTCTTTGCCCATCTGATATGGCTTTGTCTCCGTAGCTGATCTTGCTCATTTTAAGTTTATAACCCTGCAGCGATCCTGGCTCATTAGAACAGATTCGTGTTTCCAGCTGATCTCTGGCTCAGCGAAACCTAAATTCACTTACGGATCCTCGTTGCCTGTTACCTAAGCTCAAGTCTTTCGCTGATCTTGTCAGCTTATCCCCTGTGCATCATGATTTATTGCCTTAATACCTCTCACAACTGAAAGATTTCGCGCTTAGATCGATATGTAACACCCGTATAAGTGATCATGCCAAATTTGCACACCATCAATCGATGGATGATGCACTGCTGGAGGGTTGTGTTATGTTATTCGCGCTAACAACTTCATTGCACATGGGCAAAAGATGGCAAATTGCCGGAGATCGATCAAAGAGACGCTTTCACCTTGGCTCAAATGAGTCGTGAAATTCAGTCTTGCGCAAGACTTAAAAATGTTTGATACCGGGATAAAGGATCCCTGGGTAGGGAATGTTAATGTTCCTTTGGTGTTTTTGTCCTTTTCGGGTCTTAAGCCGCAAGTAAATTTGTTTTCCGCTCGAGATCGATCATTTTTGCGACCGTAAATCAAGGCAGGATGTGCAGGACCAGTGTCCTTTTGTCTTCGTCCAGTCTTTGTGCTCAAATGTTGTTTTTCTTTCGTCTTGGTTTCGTTCCTTTCTGCTGTGTTTGCACTTGGAAATGCAAAATATGAACAACAGAGAGTGAGAGGGGAGAAAGAAATGCTGACCGATCTTTTGGCGATATGCAAACATCTGCCTGTTGGCCCTGTTTACTTGCTTTTGACCACCGCTTGCGACTGTACTCTTGGATCTTCTCGTAAAGAGATCTTGGCCCGAATTTCGGGCCTCATCGATTCGCTACGTGCTCGGGTGGGCCTGTCGCTCTACCAGGAATCGGTGCTCCGGAATCGGGGCAAGGATCACCAGTGGAACTGATCGCTCCACACCTGTTATTTAGGACATCATTAGCTACGTGAAAGAGATACATATACACACACATGCAAGAGCCAAAACCTGTTGGCTAATGCTGCACATTAATTCAATAGGATCTGGTGGGTTCGCTCATGCATGTAGATCACCGCAACGGATCAAAATAAATATCGGCAAACAGACAGGCTCAGGGACAGGCTCAGGAACAGGTACAGGTAGCAAGGGATTCTCTGTCTGCGGCTCGTCTGCCGGATTAGAGTTAGAAAAGGGATCGATGCAGGATCTTACCGATCGGAGTTGGAGTGGGAGAACCCCTTACAGCTTCCATTCCACTCCATTCGAGCGGAAGTAACAGCTGCGGCAACGTCCTGATCTGCATCTTCTCGGTCCATGTAAGGCCTCCTGGCAATTATCGATGGCGCAGCTGTAAAATACCCAAAAAACAGCAGACACAATAAACCAAAAACCGAAAATCACATCGAAAGCTTCGCTCCCACACAAAAAGCTCTCCTGCGGCTCCGATCGGTTAACTGCACTGGCGAAATTTTTTACCAAATTTAAAAAGTATTATTTAATCACGGTTATTACTCAAAACTATTATTATTATCTGAGAAAATGAGGAAGTTTTTGCTTGAAATATTGGTAGTGGGGAATGAAACTCTTTAAAGACCAACGTTTGTTTTAATTCGAAGACATTATTGACATACATTTAGTTTTCTCATTTATTTTTCACGTGTACGCCTCTGTGACCACCAGATGCAGTGCATCTTGTTCGGCTGCTGTCGTTGTCGCACCTGTCGCACAATTTATTTTTCGCCCAAGAAGTAAAAAGCCCAAAAAGCAATGCAATAACCGCCGAAAAAAAAATAAAAAGAAAACGCAGGGCAGCAAAAAGCAGTTGCTTGATGTGCGGCGCATATCCGTTTGTCTTTAGCTTCCTTTTCGTAATGACGACAGAGCCGCAAAGAAGCAGCTGCCGTTGCGAATGACCAAAACATGGCCAAAACGACAGAGCAGCCTGGTCTGATCCCGAGATACTCGTACCTTAACCTTAACGCATCTGCAAAAGTTGCTCTTTGGAGAAGACGCTTCCCAGCAGAATCGGGCTTGTAATTTGCAATCGTTCACCATGCTGTTCTCTTGTCCGATTTTATTTGTTTTGGCCTTTTGTGGTCATAAAGTTGATCTGCCTTCCTGGCCGCCAAAAAAAAAAAAAAAGGAATGTAACGATTGCCAAAAAGTTATATTGAAAATTTCCTCCTGTTCTTATTTTTTTGGGATCGAATCGGTTCGGTGAGAAACAAAAAAGGGTTCACAGCCCCTTTTCAGCAGTTGTAGATCAATGTCACATTTATGTTTTGACTTTAGATTTATAACTTTATTAAACAAACACATGTAGTCATATTTTTATGCGCATGTTACTGATGCATTACAAACAAGACGAAGGTATAAGGTAAATAATTATAATAATATTAATAATGAATTATATTCTGAATTATGATGGGTGGACGTGGATCTTTACAGGTAATTATGGGGAACTATTTGTAGGATCTTATTTCATTCTTAGAGGGAAAAGAAAGCTACATTTAAATGGGAGATACTCAAGCCCGCGACTTGATTTAGGATCTGATCACCTTAAATAAGTATATCTACACACAGTTTTTATGATATTATTATTGCATCCTCTAGAAACCAGTTTATAATTACCTGTATTTAGATTCTCGAAACAATTTATTAATCGAGTTTGTTTCTTTGAAGTTTTTAGCAAATAGCATACTTATCAAAACTTAAAATATCAACGTGTTATTGTAGTTTTTTTTCTTTTTTTTTTTGCGTGCCGCACTTAACCTTAACCCCTTAGTTCCCCTCTGGACGAAAATGCGGCAGCCGCATGTGGAAAATAAATTGCTTTGAAAGCATAAACAAATTACAGGAAATTAATAAAGCCGTTCGACGGTTGTTTAATGGGCCAGAGGGCAAACCAAAGAAGGGACCGAGGATCGGGGAAAGGACCTTAGATAACATGATGTATTCCCGGATCGTCAATCGGGGTGGTGCCATGTAAACGATAATGTAATAGGGCGGGAAAATTCCAACTCCAATGCTTTTCCCCCTTTCCCTTTCTTTTTTTTTCCACTCGTCAACATGGGTGTGAAGACATTCTCGTCGAGATTAGACAATTTGGCATGGTTCGTTAGGAAAAACTGCAAGAAATCAAAACATAATTTCCAACGGTTTCAAAAGCAAAGAAATGGAAAACTGAATGGTAGAGGGGGAGGGGGCAGGGCCGAGAAGCAGCGCCTTTGTACCGTTACTTGTTCTCAGTGAGGTAAACTAGTTTCGCCGCTGGATGCTTGGCCTTCGCCGCTGCTGCCACTGCTGCTGCTCAAAGCGAGACAATAGAGATTAGAAAAGCAGGGAAGCAGAAGCAGATGAAGAGAAAGAGGAAGGACCAGCGGCACTGAAGGAAAAAAATAAAGAAACTGAGTGCGTAAGGCGCAAGGATCACAAGGATCGATGGCAGAATAGGTACAGCTGCGTCACGAACTTTGAAGCTTAACCCGCTGAAGTACTTATCATGGAGTTTTTTAATAATAACAAAACCCGTAAAATGCCCTCAATCTTTGTTATTTTATTTCCCTTAATTGATCAGATAGTATACCTTGAGGATTTGTTTTGAATTTCAAGTGATCAGTTAACTGTATATTTCGTGCTGTACTTAAGGGGTTAAGAGAAGCTTGGAAAGAGGAAATTCAATTGGCATTCGGCAGATGTCCTGTGGCGCATCCTTTGTAATTGACAAAGGAGTGCGAAGGAGCCGGGAAGCGAGAGAGATGAGGAGAGAGCCGCAGGCACGGGCTAAGCCCATTAAAGGTCCCCAACAATTCAAGCCAGTTCTGTACAGTTGCTGCTTTTTGGGATCGCCACGGGAACACTCACGCATTCGTTCATTTACTCCTTTCGGCAGTCCTTCCGACAGTCAGTCAGTTGTTCGCACAGTCACTCAGTCAGTTAGTCAACCTGTCTCTGTTGGCATCACCTGCCATCGCCATCGTCTGCCGTCTGTTAATGTGTTTAATGATGCCTTTGCCCGCTGCCGATCTCAGTTCGGCTCTCAGTTATGCTAAATTGCTACCCCTACTCTCAAGGCATTTTAGTCAGACAAAAATAAGTTAAACTTTTGTTCGGCAAATATACAAGTACAATGTAGATCTCTTCATCTAAATCTTATTTAAAACAATATACATATATAGAAAACCCATATATTATAATATTTATAACAAAATTCAGATCCGATATGGAACCATCTGAGCTGTCAGCACTGCTCAAGGTGCGACTATTAAGACTCTGGGCCCATCCAGATGTGTCTGAAGACACTCGTGCCTGTTCGATTCTCCTTACGCGATGATATGCTGGTTTTACCACAAACCTTCTGGTTTTCATATGTTTTTATTGTTTTTGTTTCGATCCTAGCCACGCGTCGCAACTTTCCTCGCGACTCTCGATCGAGGAATGGGCTTGGATGCACCTGCTCTCCCATTGAAGATTGAAGCCAACTCGGCTTCAGTAGCCACCGAATGTGGGCCGCCTAATGGAGTTGTCCCCGGGCCCAAGGTTCACAACTTTTACCAGGGCAACAGCTCTGGGCGATCATTAGTCGGCAGAGGCTTGCTCGCCCCACTACATTTTTTTACTTATTTTTTAAATTTTAAATTTCGTTTTACTTTTGATATTTTGTGGAGTGGATCTTCTACTCTTTTTAACGCATAAAAATCTTAGGTCTTAGTAATCGCAGTGAGCAACCTGTAGACAAGATCCTCTGGATCTCAGAACTTTAAAAATATGGAACTCTTAGTTTTAAAACCGTTAACTAGCTAAACCATACCATAATAAAATCATTACCGTTTTAAAAATGTTCTAAATAAGTGAAAAATATAGAATTATCAACTGATAGAAAGAATTTATTTAAGTCAATATATGAATTTTCTCCTGGAAAACTCAAATTTTAATTTTATATTTGGCAATACCAATGAAAACTGGAAAATTTATATTTCGCAATATTTGTAGAATAAGAAAATAATAATAAACCTCTTTCTGTTCAAATTTTAATTCATTTTCTTTGTTATTATAGTTAGTAATTATAGATACTGTATTTACATTAAAAATGTTTTTATCAGCTTGTGTAAACCAATCATCACCCCCAAAATTTTATGAAATTCCAGAACGTTTTCTCGACTAGAACTTTCCTTGCCTTCGAGAGAGTATTACAATTTCGGCGCAGGCGCAAATTTCATAATCCGATGCTCTCTGTCGCTGCCGCTGCCTGCTGCGGCAGAGGCCATTCGGCAGGAGTGCAACAGCTTCGGCTGAGTTCGGCTTTCGAGTTGAGCTAATAATTTATCTCTCTCTCTCTCCTTTTTTGAGTATTTCGTATCGTTGCCGGCGCGGCCACACTGCCACCAGGATTTTCTTAACGTCATATGAATACGTTTTGGGTTATTTCAGATCAAAAGATAACTTTTTTAATCTCCTCACGTTGTCCGAGTACGCCCAACAAGGTAAACCACCCCCCTTCATGCACCCCTTTCCAGAAACTGAAATGGTATTTTTTTGAGCCCAGCGCGGTCACACTGGCGCGGCTTTCGAGCTGAGCTGCCGCGCCAGTTCAAATCAATTGCGCGCAATCCGTCGGCGGCGACGGTTGCAAAAATAAAACTCCTCTAAAAAGAAGTAGTGAAAAGTAGTGGCCAGCTCCTGGCCGATCGAGGAAACTAATGCCTTTGGCACGACGATCTTTGAGCGATGATCGGGTGCGTTGAACAGTGCTCGAGTGTTTGTCTGTCGGTGAGTTTAAGTGCGCGCGCTACTTTATTTGTTAACTGCAGAACCGTTAGCCCGCAAAGTGCAAAGAAATAAACAAGCGAATGAAAGAAACAAAATTCCGAAAGGAATCTCTGTGTAAAGTGCATAACAGACAGGCGAAGAATGTGCCGAAAACAGCATTTAACTCTGGGTGCGGTGATCTTGAACCCGCGCTCAACTCCGCGTAACGGTGCATCGGCAAGGCAAAAGCAAGGCAAGTCAAGTGAGATGGGCGGAGAAGGAGGATGCAAGCCGTTGCATTTCTTTTGATTGCTTGTGTATCATCTTCGGGGATCTCTCTTCTGCGCCCACTCTTTTCGCGGGCACTCTGCTCAGCTTTTCGGCGCAGACTCCTCTCGAACTCCCAAAAGGTAATCTCCTCCTCGGCTAGCTATAAAAGTGCCGTTGCTTTTTTTATGTTCAACCGTTTTTGGGTGCAGCAGCCAACTAACTCTCCAGAGATAATTACCAAAAGCCAAAGTGCGAGACAGAGCATTTATGTTTGCTGACGACCATCAAATAGTTGGAGCCAACGTTGAACGTTCTTCTAAAATGCTGCGAAAATGGCGATTTTCCTGTCGCCTTATGATTTATTTACATGTGCTTTTGGGGAGAGCGTAGCCGCACAAAGCGGCAGCAGAAATAAGAAGCACTTCTTTGTGCAGAAGTCGAAACAAACACTCTGACTCATTTTCTTCGCCGCGCGCTCCTTGATGTTTTACCCCAGAGACACGCGATTGCGAGGGAGGGTTGGGGGGAAAAAGTAACGGACAAGGAACAACAGCATCGTCATCGTCGCCTCCTGCTCCACCTCCTGCTTCTCCTCTTTCCCACCATAATCACGTGTCGCCAGCTCCTCTTCTCTTCGCTTGCGATTTCTGCTCTGACCATCAGCCATGTCAGCGCCTTCATTATAATAATTTTTATTGCTTTTGCATAAATCAAAAATCACACACAAAACGAACAGAAACGAAACGGGGAATAATCGTAAAATTTTGAGAGGCTAAAAAAGCATAAAAGGTGCGTTTTTCGGCTGTCTGCACTAATTTCGCATAATGTTGCTTTTTCTCTGCCGCTGCCTTTTGCCATTTTTTGATCCTTATTCCCTTTTGCCCTCGCATTTCCGTTACTGATGCTTTTGTTTTTGTGCCAAATCATTGCGGTTTGTGCATACAAATTCATTAGTGACGGCTCCTCCCGCTCTCTTCCCTTTTCTCCTTCTCCAGCTTTGCCTCCCACACGCTCTCATTTCTGGGAATTGGCGTTGCTGTTGTTGTTCTTGTTGCAGCAGAGCGCACCTTTTCCAGCCATGGATTCTGCAGGAACTCACACAGTGCTCCTCCATTTCCTTCTCCACCAATACTTCACTTTTCCCTGGAACTAAGCGCTTTGGGCGACTTTCTTTTATGTTTGTTTTTTCGGTTCGCAGTTAATAGTTAATACAGAATATTACAAATCTAAAAGAAAAGCCATTTGACTAAAAAATAAATCTTTAAAATTTAAAATAATTATTTTACCTTTTTTTCATATAAGTGTCAAAAGGGTTTATAGATATTAGTTTTCAACAAGCTTTATAACTCTCCCAAATTCCTATATTTTACAAATTTACAAAAAATAAAATCTAAATTTTGTAATTTCTTGCCCCCCATTTAATAATTTTTTATAGTCTCAAACATAACCTTAACTCTCAGCTTACAGCATCACCCTATTAGTTCCCCCCCTTCCCCAAAGATTTCTTCTTCGCACTTTCGGCTTCTACAAAACCGAAAACGAAAGACACACATTAAATGAAGTTCACATTTTTTCCAGCTGTTGCGCTCCAATTTTATATATATTTTTTTCTGGTTTTTGTGGATATTGGACTGATTACTGTAACCAAAAATGTGTCCCGAAACCCTCAGATTCCCATTTCCCCTTTAACGCTCTCGCCTCATGACAATTTGGTCACTAATTTTAGGACCCTTTCTGTGCTTTTCGGGGCTTTTCTGTCTGAACCGAATACAGTTGTCGGTAAAATTTTATTGATCTTTTTTTCTGCACAAAAATATAAAATTGTTTCATGGTCGTCGATTGTTGTTGTTTTGGTCCAAACGCCGAAATCGGCAAATCGAATTCAAAACGCGTGTGCGGCAGAATCGGAGTCCAGAGGAGATCCAGTAGAAGATCCCCTGAAGAGGGCCCAAAAGAAACGAATCCCAGACTTCAGACGCGCCATCGAGCGATAACAACAAAAAGGCAACAATCAGTAAATACTTGGTTTAGGCGAACCCATACAGACAGGAAAAATATAAGTTCCATATGCTAAATGTTTTTACTTGAACTACATTTTGAAAACATATTTATTATAATTATAATAAAATATTTTGAAGTATATACAAATATCAAAATTAAAACCCATACAAAATTTAAGTTCAAATAAAATGTTTACAAATAATACAAATTTTAATGAATATCAAATTTAAGCATGTACCGTTTTTTGTTTATTTTAAAAATTCAAAACACTTTTTCTTCCTGTGCATAGCCACTGTCCAAGATCAAGCCGAAAAGGGCCAACCGAAAAATATTTTTATCTTGATATTTCTGTTTTTCGAAGCTGTTTGTTGTTGTTGTAGTGTTTGTTGTTGCTGTTCTAAATACGCCAAAAGTTGCTTTCGGGGCATAAATATATGTCTTTAGTGTGGCATGTCTGGTTGCGTTTTTGGAACTTGGTAAATGGGGCAAAAGGCAGACGACGGCGGACCTGACCAAAGAGCTGGGACTCTGTCGAGTGCCCAGTCCGTTTTGAGGATGGCAGAGAGGAGCCCAGAATTCACGGAATTAGTTAACGATTAATGATTGGATATTGATTTCGATTCTCTGGCCTTTGAGAGCGTCTTCTGCCGGCCGGACGGCCGTTTCGCTTTTACTACTCATTAATTTTTTTTTAACTATCAGGGGGGCATTAAAAAACGCCGCAGTGAAAAATTAAGTTCCTGCCGCAACATCTTATTCGTTGGCTTTTCTTTCTCCATTCAAGGCATTTTACATACTTTATTTGCGTTGTCTGTCGGTTGCCAACTTTCTTTTTGAGAGATTCTCTTCCTTATGGCGTTGCTAACTGCTTTACGATCTGAACGGACATAAAACACCAAAACCAGGGAAGATAGCTTAGCTTAGATGTGTGAGAAGACGATGTGAGGAGATTCTTCTCAGTTCAGGTAGTATTCCGTTTTTTTTTTTTGCTCGTTTGTTTCTGGGAAACTTAATTTGTGCTCCTTGGCCGCCATATCAAATTGGCGCTATCGAATACCTAACACAGGCCATACACACATAAAGTCTGTATGTATGGTTCCTACGGACGATGCCCCATATAACTATGAAGCCACAGCTTAAAATTTGCTTAGCTCTTAACATTTATTTTTTTCGTGGCTCACTTCGGCTTCGGTTCGGTTTCTCCTCTGCGAAATTGGAGGCTTAAATTCTTTCGCAGAGAGATTCCATTTGGAGCATCCAATCCATCCCCTACACATTTGCGTAGAAACTCCCAAAAACAAAAAACAAAAAAACGAATAGCAATTTTAATTTGTGTGAGAACTTTGCTTCATTGGGTTTCCTCTGCTCTAAAGACGCTGAATAGAAGGAACCGGGTGAGGGGATTAAAATGGCGCATATTTGCCGCAGATCATTAGCTATTAACCCAGGCTCCTTGGCAACAGGCCTGATTCTTCTTCAGCGCTTAAAAGACGCAAAGTAATTGAGCTGTTGGAGCATCGTCTTCCAGGCCCAGTCTTCTGGCCTCCAATCTGCCTGCCACTGCCAGCGTGAGATACGCCAAACTATTTGGCAATTAGCGGATAATAACATTTGGTTGTTGCACATTAAAGAAAAAATAATGAGTAAAGTTTGTAGGAAGATTGCAAACATGGAAATCTCTGAGATATTGTAACAGGTTATGGGTACAATGTAAATTGATGGAATAATTTTTATAGTCTATTGAAAAACCTTTGGTTTTAATGGATATCAGGTACAGCATAACATACGATCAAGAAATTTATCAAACTTTTAGAATATTATAATCAATAAGTATATGTTTCAAATCCAATCTCAAAGAAAATAATGTTACAATTATTAGTGTGCTTGATTGTTTTTGGTAGTTTCTATAGGTTGCTAGTTAGCTATTCATATATTGTTAACAAATCCACACCTGTTGTTAATTATGCCAACTCACTCTGGGTTTGCTACCCTCATAATGGGCTTTGGTTATTGATATGATACAGTTTGTGCCATTAAACAAAGACGTTTTCTGCTTCTCCACACATTGAGTTTTTAACCAATATTCAAAGCCCGCTCGAAATGAACAATAATTTCCTCCGATCTGAAGGAGATTCCTTTTGGTGAGGATGGAGCACAGCCAGAACAGATGTGGGCAATCAATTGGAGAACTACTCGCCGAGCTCGAACCCCAATAAACGACGCGCTGATGGCCGACCATTTGGACTGATGAGTGCACAGCGTCCAGGGAGAGAGTGGCCCATATTATGCCATAACGATAACAACCAAATGAGTGTGGTCGGACTTATAGACGAGGCCTCTTACATTGAGCAAAAACATTCGAAGGACGTATTTAATATTCATTTAGAATTGGTTGTTGTAGATGACGGGGATTTTATGCTAATCCTAGAACTTGTGACATTGCGAAACGATGTCTGGATCTGTAGGCCTGAAAAATTTTTTTCTCAAATTCATTATCGACGTTTTTCGCAGTGCAGGTATCTCCTGGAAAAGGGGTTGTGGCTGGATCTCTGGAGACATGCCCACTTGTGGTGCTTTTGCTCTTTGTGCGCCAACTCATATTAAACCACCGTTATGCATATCAGCCACACAATTCACAGAAAAAAGCGGGGAGGCGGCCAGGAGATCGCCACATATCGAATGGAGATTGGCGTGGCCATGGTAACCCTTTAATTATGCCACACATACGAGCCAGAGCTCATGCTCTTTCCAGAATCCAGAGTCCACAATCCGCAGAGATCGTCGTTCTAAGCCCGGCTCACCTCTCGACGTCAACGCCTTTCGAATGGCACTCTGCTGGGTTGGTCTTCCACTTTGGTCTTGGTCTTGGCTCGCGTCTGGGGGCTCTTCTGGACTCGGAACTCCTCTGCTACTTTCTAAAAATCTGTCCGGGAATATAAATTGCAGCCACGTTCGCTCGCTCCTCGGTGAGTGCGAGTCAAAAATTCTGCAACACTCCGGCACTGGCGCATCTTAATTGCATTTCGATTACGCTGCAGTTGCTGCAAAAACAAACCAAATCAAACCGAAAAAAGGAGGGAAGAATTTCGTTAAAGTAGAAGAAATGGAAGCAAATCAAAATCTGCTGCAACAAATGTTGCTGGCAACATGTTGCACTTGCGAACAGGCCCGCAGCAATTGCAACCGGGAGAGACGTTGCCGCTGCCGCTGTTGCAGCCTGCCAAATAGACAACAGATGAGACAGCCTGGCACAGCCCAATCCCACCAGCTCTGGAACGCCTTTTACGCTAGATTGCCATATGGCTAAGGCTAAGGCCGAGGCCTGTGCCTAGGCCTAGGTCCAAGCTCTTTGCTCAAGCCCAAAACAGGTTCCTTCAAAACACTGGCCGACTGCAAGGCATGAACCGAGCCTGGAAATTGTAACAGCCATGAGCGGAGGTTCGGTTCGGTTCGGCTCGGTTCTCAGGCGGCAGCGTCAGACCTTTTCTTTCTTTACCGCCAAGAACCCCTTCTGATCCTGGCTTTGGACCCATTTAATACAGTTATTTTTATTCGTTGCCCTCGCTCGCTCTCCATCTCCTGGCACACAGTGGTAGCTCAATAGTTAAGACTTCCCTTGGGTATAATCAAAAAATAGTCTCTTAAAATATTGATGTGGTAAATATCAGAGAGTTAAGGTGACATATCCCATCATATTTGTACTTTATAATAAAACACATTTTAGAAACTATTTTAATAATATTTTCTGAATTTTAAAATATTAAAATCCAAGGTATTACCAACCTTCTTTGTGTAGAATGTTTACCAATATTAGTCTTGATTAAACTCAATTGTATAATGTCCTTAACCCGACAGTAGATCGAGGTTTGGTATATGGAAGATCCACTGTATCTGCTTTTTCGGAGCAGCAACAAGTACATACATCACCAGGAGCAGTGTAAGAGCTAGCTAACACAGCAGCATCAACAATGGGAAATGCAAACTGTTTTTGGCTGGAAGTCATGGCCATCGCCATCCATGACCATTCCCGTTCACTTATCCCTCGCTGCCATCTCTCCCCTGTCGAAGCCTTCGATGCTTTCTTTGGCATCGCAGCTCCTGACGCTGCTGCCTCTCGGAGTCATTAAAAATGATTCTACTCAAACTAGAACACAGACCAACGGGCAACGAAAAAGAAGGAAGGCATTGCGCCGAGTCTGGGGAAATGGCCATCATAAATGTGCAGAGAGGAGAAAGGTCCAGGAACCGAACTGTGAATGCCCTTAATGAGCCATTCTTTTTAAGATAATGAAGCTTAGCTGTAAAAAAGATTCGAAAATGATATAAAAAGGAATTTTGTTAGAAACTATAAATTGAATTTACCATAACGTAAAGTTAGGAATCAATAAATAATATAAGAAAAATATGGATAATAAATAAAGACAATGTAATATAAAAGTTTACAAAACTTGTCCCTCATATGCTCTTAAATTTTCTAGTTCTAAGACACAATAACTGAAAAATCCAATACCTAACTGAGTGTATTTGATTTATTACACTTCCTTTTCAATTAACACAATTGATACGTATATATACCGTGGCAAGCATCGAGGCAAATTGCAACCTTGCTATTATATCTCAGTCCTAGCCCCTCTCCAAGCACATATATTGCTCATAAAACCCCCATCTTAGCTTGTGCTCGAGAGCGCCTTTAATTCCTGTGGGGAACTGTTGTCGATCGCGGTGCCGATATCGGGAGGGAGTGTGTGTGCTATTGCTGACTTGTCAGCTGTTGGCTTAGGCAAATATTATTACATGATATTGTGCACCACCAGCACCGCCACGCCATGCCAGACCATGGATTCCTCTACTCCAGTTGGAATCGCCCCTGATCGATCCCCGGCGCCCGCTGCCGTTCCCTAAAAGCTTTTTCAATGAATTATTAGTTATTTCAAATTTATGTGCCGTGCTGTTTCTTTTCTCCTCATGCCATGGCATGGGTTCTTTTTTTATCGTGCGTCTATTTGCGTTTCCGCTTTCCGTTCTTCGTTCTCGCAGACTCGGACTTGGGGTCCGTTCTTCTGGGCCCGTTCCTTTCATTATTGACTTGACGAGGAAGAGGGCCCCGGAGCCAGGAGAGAGTCTTCGTGCCGTTGGGGGCGTATTTGCCTAACAAAAATAAATAAATATGAATTTATTGCAGCGTTTGTTCGACGGCGGCGCTGGTCTCTTTTTTCGGGTTATGTTTGTGTCGCAGGGAACATTAAAACCTAATGCCGTCTTGGGCCACGAAAGCCCCCGGCAGCGGGGATCGAATAAACAAATACGAGGCAAAGCCTTGCTTCTCCGTTCCCCTTGCGACATTATTATTACTATTTTTTTCCGGCTCTCAATCGCGGGGCAGATAAGCGAAATACGCTGAGGCTTGAAACTCGTCCAAGGAAAATACACATATGGAGAGCCAGCTTAAGAGTCTCCTCCGCTTTTCCCAAGGGGGGCGATCTTTTCTGCTGCCCTGGCAATTCTTCCGCTCAGCAAGCAGCCAGCAGTCAGCCTCTCCTCTGAACGTTTCTGGTTTCTACGAATTTGTCACGCTTTGGATTTCAAATTTTTGTTGATGTTAGCCAACTGTTAATGGACCCCGCAGCTTACGTCCGTCCGCACGGACCTGTGGCTTCCTCTTCCCAAATATGCTCTGAGGCGTAAGTAAATTCATTTAACGCTTGATTTTGTCCAGAGTTTAGTTTTACCTGCTCCCAAAAACGCTTGATCCTATCCGATCCGATCGGATCCCACTCCCCGTCCCAGGATCCTTTTTTGCGACTATTGTTGGTCCGCTCCATCCTTGCCCAGTTTCGAGCCCGCACAAAGGACATTCAAGTAGGGGCGGAAATTTAATATGAATCGCTGCATATAGTTTTTTTTTATGTTTCTCTGTTATTGAAATATGAGATTTTTCAGTCTTTGATCGCTGCCCCCATTGTTTGTCTACCTGCCTGCTTACCTGTTGGAGTACACGGCATTCTTAAACAGCATCAAGGATGTTTTTCTTTCAACTTTTAACAAGATGTTTTGGGTACTTGCTGAAACTTTATACATGCATTGCTGACATAGCAAATAATACAATATGAATTTCCCATAGGACGGGAAGGTGTCAACGTTTTGCATTTTAAACTAAACATTGCACTTGTCCCGGCCTATGTGCGATTTGTAATAATCAACATAAATCCAGTATTATATAGGGCTAATGATTTTAAAAATCTATTTTGTATCGTACTTTAACAGATCAATTTTTTGGCCTTTTCAGATCTCATATTTGCAACACAAAGACTTGTGCATTATAAGACTATAAGATAATAATAATATAAGTTCAGGTAAGTTGGCACAAAGTCTATATACTAAATTTACAAACATTCCAAATAAATAGCTATTATACCTCTTACGTTACCGCAAATTAAGACTACCTAAATAATTAAATAAAATAGTTGCAGAATTTCTGCGAATTCAATACATTTTTATTTATACTTCTCATTTTTCATTTGTACATAACTTATCGCCACATACACATTAAAATTTAAAAATTTCCCAAGCGCGCGCGCTCGTTGGTACTTTTCATCCCTGTTGTTATGAAAATGTCCGCCGCGGGCTGCCACCTTATTTAATACTCGAGCATCGCGCAGTGATGCCACCTAATTGCTAAGTGTTAGAGATGTGCTAGTGGTTGTTATAAATATACAACTGAAAATCCGAATTTCTTGTGAAATACAAATTTAAAAAAGAACGATGAAAAAGTGGTTATACGGCTGCTAACTAGGCTCACAACCTGTTTTTCTCTCAGAGTACTAGGCTTAAGAGAAATCCGAGAGAAGTTTGACAAAACGGCAGGAAAGAGATACATAATTCCTTTATCACCGCCACAATCTATAGTCACGCGATAAAGAGACTCAGCACGCTCGCATCTCTACTACATGGGTTCGGCGCCTGTGTGAGAGAGAGGGTGGGAGAGCGTGTGGTGCGCGTGTGTGAGTGCCGCCTCTCTTGCCGCTTGCCTTACACTCCCGTTCGTAATTCGTAAAATATAAAAATAAAAAATTTTTTGTTTCAGTTTAAAAAATTTCTTGCTGCGACTAGTTGTGCGTGTTAATGCAGAGACAGAAACTGAGACAGAGCGCCAGCACTCAGAGAGAGGAGACAACGAGAGCTCTGCTGGCTTTATTTTATTTTGCTTCGTGTTGCGCAGGCAATCTTAATTAATTTATTTACGTCTATATTGATTTTTTAAAGTAACTGCTACGCTAGCAGCAAGCGAGCTAGAAAGCCAGCAGACGCCAACAGACATAAGAGCGCGCGCTTAATAGGTATAAAAATACATACAAAACGGAGGCGAATCTGAATTTGAATATTTCGAGGTGAGTAAATCTATAAAAATAAATTAAGAAAATTATAATTAACGCTCAAGCACACGGGAATGTGCCAAAAATAATATTCCTTCGATTATTTATTTTTTCTGTATAACTATGTATTTTTTAGTTCTATATTGTTTATATTTCTTCCACTGGCACATCATAAATTAGTAGTTTTGGTGCTGCCGCCTGGTTTTGTGCAATTGTTTATTTAAACTTTATAACGCGATTCTGATGGCTGTATCTGTGTGAGTAGTGGGGGTATCTGCCAGCGCTAAAAAAATTAATATCAAGCAGTAGCGTTTCTGTACTTTTTTGTTTTTGTTTTATGTAGTTTGATATTTTTATGGTATTCTCTGGCTTTGTTTTTATTGCGCTGCTGACGCCGACGCCGACAGCGGCGGAGAAAGAGAGAGATGCAGACAGGGCACGCACACCTACGCACGCGTGTGTATACATGTAAACGGCCGTGTAAAAAGCATGTACAGCCTCAGATTAGGGATGGCAACGCCTATCTATCGGGTTATCGATGGTTTATCATTGAGTGATCATTAATTTCCCTATGTGAAAAGTATCAGATATTTTTAATCCACATTTGGTACTCTTCATATAGGGAAATTATTGATCACCCAATACTAAACAACAAATTATGTCAGATTCGCTTTTTTCTGTCAAATCTGGCTTATTACAGGCCTGCAAAGGATGCAAAGGATATTTTACGCATCCTGGTTTTTCTGTAGACTAAATGAAATAGTAGTATCTTCGATCAAGAGCATCAAACCAAAGTCCATGCACTATTGTATAGAAAAATAAAAGGTCTTTTTATTTCTCTTTATGCGGAAAGAAGAGTTACCTGTTTTTATCTCTTTTTTTATTTGCTTAGTTTTTAGTGTGTATATCCTCAAGATGGTTTCTCCCTTTCTTGTGCCCTTCGTTTTGTTTGCTCTTTTTAAGACCAACATCAATTATCTTTCGTTTTGAGTTTCCACTATTTTTTGCTTCAAGGCAACTTTTTTAATAAATATATTTTTTTCTTGAATTATTTTAAGCAGTGTGCTTTAGCTTAAAAAATCAAAATCATTGAAACATTAAGCATCAAGCTGTTAACTAAAAACTAAAAAACGAACTAAATATATACTAAGATGGAACCATCTTGTGATTTAAAAAAGGAGAGCATCGACGTGGAAACCGGAGCAGCGGGAGCCAAAGGAGCTGAGGGCATGGAGAACCTGTCGCACCTGTATCCCCCATCACTGCCCAAGGGTCGTGGCCGGCCAAGGGCCACCTACGCTCAGACGGGAGAGTTCGATCTGGGTTTGATTCGGGAGTACCGATCCCGCCCAGTCCTGTACGATCGCACCAACAAGCGTTTCAAGGACAAGCTGTTTGTGGCCCAACAATGGGAACAGATCTCCCACAAGCTGGGTTACGATGGTAAGGAGTGTGAAAACACCCAAAGCTGGCGGGGATTAATGACTATTTTTTCTTGCAGCCACCAGTCTGAGAGATCGCATGATTACGCTGAGAAACCGCTATAACATTGAGAAGCGACGCGTCGAGAACGGACTCTCTACACAGGCGTCGCAGTGGCCGCTGTTCGAGAGCCTCCAGTTTCTGGGCGATCACATACGGCCTAGGCGCAGCTTCAAGAATATGTGCAAGCTGGAGGATGACGAGGAGCCGTACGAGGTGGACGAGAGCGATAGCAATGGGCATATGATGAGCGTCAAGGACGAGATGGAGGAGGATAGCGAGATCTTTGATTGCGAACAAACGCTGCCAGTTACCACAGTGCTGGGGTGAGTTCGTGGCTACTCTCTTGTTTCAGCCCGTTTCAACTCCTTGCTCGTCTTTGATTTCCTTTTAGGATTCCCCTAAACAATTCTGATGAGATTAAAAGCCAACGCCAGCTGAATGGCAGCGATGTGGCGTCCAATGGCAAGAATTACAATCACTTTACAGGGAGCTACCAGCGGCGGCAAAACGTACAGCCCGAGTACATCACCAGTAGTCCCATTGTCCACAAGAGCAACAGTGGCAAACGTGGAGCACAGCTTGAGGAGCACCCGGCGAAGCGCAATAAGGCATCATCAGAGGAGTCACAACATTTATCCACATTTCCTTCCTTCTACCCCGCGCCCTTGCCACCGGCCTATGCCAAGTTCCATGGCTTTGGCGAGTTTATGGTCCACTCCCTGTGCGACATGTCGCCGGCCATAGCCCTACGTCTGGTGCAAAAGTTCACCCGCGAACTGGTTCAGACCTCGCTGCGCAACGAGGATAGCGGCAGCAGCAGCAGCAAACGGAAGCCGGATCAATCGGATCCAGTCGATCCGGTCGATCAGAGCAGCGAGTCGCAGGAGGAGGAGGAGGACGAGTAGATCTTAAGTTGCAATTTTTAATTACGGGTAGGGACGCGTGTCTACATCTATATTAATATAGCCGCACTAATGACAGATTCGATTATTACATTAACATAGTGTATAAAGTACTCCTTCTTTTAAAAGTCTTCTGGATGGGAAGACTAAAGCATTTCATTTATCAACAATAATGGCAAACCAAAATATACACTCATTTGCTTTGTTTTAAAGGCAGGGGGACACGGGAACAACGGGAGCGGGTCAACTAATCACCACAATTGATCATTATTTCAGATTCGGCAACCAAGCTATGTAGTACTCGCCTATATCTCTAAGATGCACTTCTGTAATGGTATTGAATCCTATATAAATCCCATATAAGGGCCCATATATACGTTTTTTAAATATAATACAAAATACGTTTTATTATTTTACCAATCGTTTTTAAACCAGAATGCTGTCCCATCACCAACATAATACATGTTTTATCTACTTTTACTACTACTACTACATAATTAGTGATTATGTAATGTGTGGACAAGCATCCCGCACATTGCCACCTTTAGTTCCTAGACTGGCTTCGCTCATATCCTACAACTATGCAAAATAAATCATTAATTAGATTCCTTTATACTTGAAGAAGTTTAGGAAGAAAGAGGATTTGCTGATTAAGATTTCAGTGAAAGCTGTCTATATTAGAAAAATCCTATACTTTTTCATTTAAATCAGCATGAGCACCTAATATTTATTATCATAACTTTTCTTAGGGCCCAGAACCACCCCACAGAAAGCTTTGAAAAGCTCCCACGTTTTCACCCTTATCTTTACAGCTACTTACCTACATCGTAAGCGCAGCAGCTTTATTTGTTGTCATGCTTATGATAGAGGATGAATCCAAAAAACCAGTGAAACTGGAGGCTCTAAGATTTACCATCCCAATATAATTTCCATACCAAGCTTGCATTTGGTCCACTTATGCCACCCAGAATCAAGGGAGTGGGATGTGGCTGATCGATGTTGTGGGACGTGCAAACCCAGGATAAAATATAGCCGGCAAAACTGGAGTCCACAATGAGAAGCAAGCATGGCTAATACCAAATTAAGTCTGAGTAGGCACATCTCCATTTGACCAAACTGGGTGGGGCCCGGGGCCTAGAGGTGCGTTTCTTCTTTTTTCTTTCTTTTCTTAATGCATCTATATTTCTTAATTAAATTACAGCTCCATGTGCGCATGGGATTGACCATGTGTGCGTGTAATTATAGTGTTTATGTGCCACTTGGACATTCCTGGCTCTGGCTCTTTTCCCAGCTTGGCTCGGCGCGACTGGCTGGCTGGCTGGCTTATTGATATAGCCCAAATGAGGTGAGTGCAGTCCCGTGAAGTGGATCCAAGAGATGAGAGTGGAGTGCTGCATTAAAACGTCACCTGATGTAGGCCGTGCCCGGTGCTTATTTGTTGCTATTTGAAAATACAAATTGCACTAGTCCCGGCCTGCAGTGAGTGTCGCAGGCAACGATATGCTGAGAGAAATGTGATGGACGTTTTTAGGATTAGAATATAGATGCTACGCAAAATTTAAAGATACATCTACTTTTACCTGTACAACATAATACAACATACAACGTACTGTAGATCTATTCTACTTTAAAACTGAACCGTTTTTAATATTATAGTTTTAAATAAAAACTTCAATGATTAAATGACTCTAAAAAGTATTTTATGTGGTCTTATTTATAAATGTTATTTGAATTGACAGGCTAATTAATTGCTGTTTAATGAAAAGGCTTTTGTGAAAATATTAATTTTCATTTTAATAGCATACACCAAAGATCATCGCTTTTTTTCTCTGTGCACCCGATCAAGTTAACATGGACGTTAACGTTAATGCTAACCGCGACACCAGAAACCATGGCCATAATGCGTTGCGGCGTTTTGCGTGCTGCTGCTGTTCGTCAAAGTCAGGCACCGTCTTCTCATCTTCCCATCTCGTCTGTCTGGCCCTGTAATTATATAATTTAATCAAATTACTTGCATATGTTGCCAAAAAACAAAAAAAAAAAAAGGAAACGCCGAAACCTAAAACCCCAAAAAAGAAGGAAGCGGAGAAACACTGGAGAGGGAAGAAAGAAAGACTTGCGAAATGGCCAAAATGCGGGCCAACATAAGTGGCAACTGAAATAAAAATAAATGCCAACGACAGCAGCTCCTGGCGGCCCCAAAATGCTTTATAGCCGCATTTCTGACAGTGAAATGTGAATGTGCCGCCTGCGTGCGTGCATGGGCAAGGATATTTGCGTACTTTAACATTCATCATCATTACTCTTCCGTTGCGGTTGCATTTTAAATTTTTAGGCGCAACTTACCTTGACAGGCGGCTTGACAGTTGCAAATTGCAAGCTCCGGCTGACGGCCAAAAGCTAGTCGCTACGCACGCCATTATCGTTAGAGAAGTTGAAAAAGTTGAAAAGCTTTCATTACATGCTATCAGGTAGCAGAGGTTATTAATCGTTGATGAATCTTTTTAGTAGTTAGTAGTTAGGTATTGAAAATGTAAATTAGAAGACAATAATGCAAATAGGTCTGACTATATTATAGTTGCTTATTTTTAGGAATTTTTAACGATTTCTGTTGAGTATAATTGTAAACCATAGGTACTCCCAAATAAATGCATATTAATTTTATTAAAACGGTCCTAGAAGCCTTTTAAGTCCTTGCGAAAACCAAAGAAACAATTTTTACAAGGGTATTGTTTATTGACTCTACTAAATAATAATTAATTAATTAATAAATAAAAATTGATTTGTCAGTCGATTTCATATAATTTTGAAAAGGGAATTTGTATAAATTTAGTTTAAAGGACAGATGACAATAAAGAATTTTTTTAGGCCTTGTAAAAGCAACAGTTATTTGCAATAAAAATCAATATTATTTTATTATAAAATAAACTCTTAAATTTTTTGCATTTAAATTAAAATGTTGTGAATTTAACTTATTTTTAAGTTTATAAGTTTTTTTATTATTTCGATTGTTTTTGCACGGGGGCCAGGTGGTAACTAGTTACCCTGTATCCAGTAGGGTTGCAGCGAGAAATCCTCCCCCGAGTGCGGCTGGTCACACTGAAAGACGAGGCGTATGTATACAAATTGGCGTAGTGTGTGAAAAATCGTATTTGCCAAATAATTATTATTGTTGCTGAATTGCACATTGTTGTGTGAAAAAGTTCCTGCTTAACAAACGAGCACAAATCGAGCTTAGCCCCGCCTCAACTACATACATATCCGTCTTGGCCAACGCAACCTCCAACCACCGCACACACACCAAAGCCAGCCCGAGATTTCGCACTGTGAGTCACTTGCCCAGATTTCCCCGAGAGCCGTACGTAGACAGCAGACGTCGCCGTCGCCGCGCAACCACTTGCTTGCCAATTACTTAAGTCACCTTTTCGAGGCAAGCAGCTAATCCAGACATGGCCGCCGTGGAGAACAATGAGCCCCGCACGGAGCTGCAGGAGCTCCAGTTCAAGTCCGGCCAAGTGGCGGATGAGTCTTTAGAGAGCACACGCCGCATGCTCAGTCTGATGGACGAGAGCAAGGAGGCGGGCATCCGCACGCTGGTGGCTCTCGACGACCAGGGCGAGCAGCTGGACCGCATCGAGGAGGGCATGGATCGCATTAACGCGGACATGCGGGAAGCGGAGAAGAATCTGAGCGGCATGGAGAAGTGCTGCGGCATTTGTGTGCTGCCTTGGAAGAAGGTGAACATCAAGGATGACGGCGAGAGCGCCTGGAAGGCCAACGACGATGGCAAGATCGTGGCCAGTCAGCCGCAGCGCGTCATCGATGAGAGGGAGCGCGGCGGAATGGGCGCTCCGCCGCAATCAGGCTATGTGGCGCGTATTACGAACGATGCCCGTGAGGATGAGATGGACGAGAATCTGGGCCAGGTGAACTCCATGTTGGGAAATCTGCGGAACATGGCGCTAGACATGGGCTCGGAGCTGGAGAACCAGAATAAGCAGGTGGACCGCATCAATGCCAAGGGCGATGCCAACAACATCCGCATGGACGGCGTCAACAAGCGCGCCAACAACCTGCTCAAGAGTTAAATTCGCACAAAGACGGTCTCAATTCAAAATCAATAGTGAAATACGATAGCCAGGAATCCACGGAATAGCCAGTCAGTCCCCCTCCCACTACCATCAACCAGGCCAGAGAGGGTACGAACCAAAAATGTTGTGTGGGCACAAACAGGAGCAGCAGCTGTTACTGCAGGCTACTGCTTTATTTATACTATATATTATATACAAATACAAGTAGTATACTTGACTCCGACTCCTGGCGGGGCGGCAAACGTAACGGACCCATCTACACACCTACCAGCGCACCTCACCAGCCGGAAGAACTTGCTACTTTCTACGACTATACTTACTCTACTATCTACATATATTTACTGTACTATATGCGTGCGAACCACAAAGTAACTACTTACTATTACTTACACTCGTGTACAAACAAGGGCGAACTCCTCGCGGATTTGCCGGAAACAATTTTATTATGAGATTTACCAGACGATGGACGTACTCTGTTTTTGGTACAAAACTTTTTGAGCATTTTACCAAACTCTGTGTGGAATCAAAAGCCATGTAACTACTGAGATGTATGGATATATTTACAATTTATAGAACCACCGGACACGGACATCGATCACTGATCATTTGTGGTGTCTCATATCGTAGCCAATTTTATGTTCTCCATTGTTGAGCCTCTTATGCTTGATCAAGATCAACAAAACAGTCCAGCACAGATTCTATTGAATTAATAATGTAACCTAGACTCGCACTCGAACCCCCCGACCCCCTGCTTCTTAAATGTATATCCCAAGTGAATGTAACCGAATGAGTTTCGCTTAGCCTAAGTAAACGTTGTTGATTGCAAATAATAATCCCAATTAATTATTAGGAAACGACCGACCTGTTTGTGCGCAAGATATTTCTCGTTAATTATTATATTGTATTACGAACGTGTATAGCCAATTAGATAACATTATTTATCGCTTACATTCTTAGCTCTTAAAATGCAATTATTTGAAAATAAAAGAATTCACCACCAAAAGTGGCCTTATGGTTTGTTTTATTGCACTTTACAAGAGGATTATTAGCCGATTAACTGAGAATTTTTATGGCACTCGAAAGTAGTTGCTGGTTGCTATGTAGCCGGTAAAGTCATCGTCGTCCACGTCGTCGCAATCGTCAGCCCGGGCAAACTCGATTTCTGGCGCCGCCTCCACTGGAATGTACACAATGCTGCCTCGCGTTAGCGTTATCTCCTTGGGCCCCTGATTCGTCTGGAGGCGCAAGACGCGCGAGCCCTTCAGCACAATCAGAATAGAGCCGAAGGCCTGAATTTGCAGCTTGTACGACTGGAGGGAGGGATGGATGTTCACGTGGATCACCGCAAAGTCCGGCACGGGCGGTATATACACCTGCACCTGCTCGTCGACGTGATAGGGAATGAACTCCTTGCGGTCGGGATGCCTGCTCTCAAAGATCACGGACTCAAGCAGCTGGTCCACATCCTTGTACTTGGGCGTCAAGCCGGCACGTATGACATTGTCCGAGCAGGCCATGCACTCCACGCAGTCGCCGTCGAGGTAGGCGTGTATCTCGTTGGCGCCCAGATAGATGGCCTGACCGGGCTTCAGACGGACCAGATTAAGGAAAAACAGCGACAGGACGCCCACATCGCCGGGAAAGACCTTGCTTACATTGGTGAACACTTCCAGCAGGCCGTTGGACTTTAACTCTGAAAGCAATGCGCTTTGAGACAGCGTTGGATGGAGGCTACCCCATTTACTAGCTCACCCTTCTGGTAGTCCTTAGCAATGGCCTTGATGCACCTGGCAATGTCCGCGTCGTCGGTCTTCATTAGCTTCGCGTAGCACAGCTTGACGCTGTCAGCGTTGGGAGCCTCGTGAAGTTGATCCACTGCCTCCGGCCCAATCAACTGGCTAAGCGGCTGGAACTCGTCAATGTTGTCCTTTATATCTCTGGCCGGCTGGAAGCCAACTAGTGCCAAGAACGGCGTCAGAGCAATGGCCAGTTCCGGCTTGTGGTTGGGATCCTTGTAGATATCCGGGCGCTCCCTGTGCAGCCGCTCCGCCTCGCACTTGTTCGGATGAACCTGGATACTGAGCGCCTGGTTGATGCTCAGTACCTTGAACAGGTAGGAGAGGTCCGTCTTCAGCACACGGTCCAGCGTCTCGCCGGTTTCCTTAACCACGGATACGCCGCAAACATGAGTGCCCATCCACATCTCCGCGTAGGGCTCCTCCTCGTTGAGCCTGAAGTCCGGATCGTTGGCCATGGCGAGTTGGGCCACCGCTGAGTTGATGCCTCTGCGGCCCCAGTCGTAATTTTTCACCCATCCAGTCAGCTCCATTTTTTCCCCCGAGTCAAAAGCAACAACTGAGCTACACAACCTGCTACCTGCTTTATCAAATAATTCTGATATCAGTAGGGTTGTGCACCGCGGTCTGGCAACGCTGCTCAAGGTCAAACTTGCACCGGGGGGGTCAAAACTTGAAATGGCTTTTCCTGGCTCTCTTGCGGATTAGATCTCGGATTGTGGAGGTGCGGGTGGTAGATCAAACATTTTAAGAAGCGTAGCGATGCGTGGGGAGGCTGGTGTGGCAAAGAAATGCATAAAACTGACTAGTCCGTGGACCGATGGTCTGGCAGCTCTATGAGACAAGTGTGACCGCTCACTGTATGCGGATTTTAGTGGACTGAAAATGCGGCTAATTTGGCGCTATTTTCAAATCATCAAATAAAACTTCAGTTTTACAAATTATAAAGAGGAAAGTATATTCCCTTGCAGTTTCTTAAACAAAAAACCTCAATTTTTACAAATATAATCTGGTTTTTATTTTCTTTTTACAAACTCTTACAATCTTTAATTCAAAACAGTTCAAAAGATGACAATTTTTGTCATTTGGTTTTCACGCTCTCGCTATCGTCTATTTTGTCAATAACCTGTTTTAAACAGTCCTTGGTTGATGTCTTTTCCAGATCGCAAATGCGGGTCAGGTCCATGGTGGCAATCTGCTCAATCATCTCCTTGATCTTCTCCTGTTTGATGATAGACTTAACGGACTGCCGAACACCGGCACGCCCGCCAGTGTCTCCCTGGGGGTTCTTTGGCGCCTGCTCCGCGGAATCGTTTTCGATTTGCTTTCCCTTGGCCCGGTAATGCTGCTCAATGATCTTACGTATTTTCAGCTTGGTAGCGGCTCTCGATTTCTTAGTCGTTTGTCCCATGGCGAGATTCCGAAGCTCCTGGAAGTTTATCTCCTTGGCTGGCGTCTCGACGGGTTCTGGTTCTGCCTCATCTTTGAGCTGCTCAATGTAGTCCAGTTCTAGGGACATCTCCTCCACCGTGGCGACAATGCCATCGTCGTCATCGAAATCCAAGCTTGGTTTACCCTTTGGTTTCTCTCTTTCCCTTGGAGTTTCCTTCGCCGTTATGGGTGATACTTCCTCCTTTTCGGGTTCTGGAGCAGCCTTCACCTTCTTCTTCTCTTTCAATTTGGGCTTCTCCTCAACGAGGGAAGCAGCAGGTTTTACCTTTCTATCTTTGATTTTGGAGTTTTCCTTGGGAGGCGCCGGCCGTCTCTTTAAGATTCCAATGCACGGCTTCGTTTTGATTCTCACAGGAAGCAGGGAGTTGTACTGGATGCCGATGCTGTTAAAGCAGTCAACAAACTCCAGGTTATCAAAGTCCTCTTGGAGCGATGACCAGAGCTCCGTATTCTGTTTATTTTTGGCCTCAATCAGGAGATGGGTGAATCGATTCAGCTCCGCTTGAGTATAATTCATTGACTCGTCCTTGCTGTAGGTCCACTCATCGCGTATTTCCATGAAGCGTGAAACGCCGCTCTGTGCGGCCAGGTTGGCAATGTGCACGGAGACATTCGAGGCGCCAGCCTCCAGGCGATGCAACCGAGAAAGGGCCGCTCCGCCCGGGTAGTTGGTGCCCGAGATGACAAGCAAGAAGACCGTCATGCCGACGTTCAGGAGGATGTGAGCTGCAGAGGCGAGAGCCAGGAAACTATGCCACGTCGACTTGGCGCTGTTCATCCAACTAAAAGGGAAGATAATAAGTTTTCCATGCCGTAGAGTAACTGAAGCCCAACTTACATGCGTTGGCAGGCGCAGGCTGCCGTTATATTGAGAACTGGGAACACGTATATGATGAATCGCAGCTCCTTGTGGGGCAATATGGAGTACAACAGCACAAAGGCCAGAGCTGACAGGGCCAAGGGTCGAATACGTGGCTCCAGGGCAATGCCGATGGGCACAAACACCAAGGATGCACCCATGGCCCGGGGCAGGGCCGAGTAGAAGTACCACAGGAAGGGCGATGTGCCCCAGTTGGAACTCTTGTTGAGAATGGTATTGTACCAAAGAACCTCACCCTCGGGCCACAGCAGGCGGCGCCAGAAGAACGAGTCCACCAGCACGGTGGCCGCCAAAATGCAAATACCTGCTGGCAGAGCAATCTTCAGCATCCTAATAATAAATAAACGAATGAGTATGAAATAGTATGTCAGAGATGGATCACCGCGCACCCGTCAATGGAGAATTTGCGCTGCAGCAGGCTGATCGCCAGCAGGAAACCCAAAAATAGTGCCAACTCGGAGCGAAAGACGAGGATGGCGACGCCAGAGCATACGATGAACGGCTTGTGTTGGTCGCGCAGCCAATAGGAAATAGCATAGAGCACTGCAAAGATCCCAATTCAATACAAAAAGTGGGTACAGAGGAGCAGGGGGAGGACTACTTACCAATGGGCAGGGCAAAAATGTTTGGCAACGGCCGTGTCATGTAGAACATGAAATGGAACTGCGTAATTGTTATGGCGGTGAACCACAGCCGCACCTCTACGCCATAGATCCTGGTCACGGCTTGCCGCAGATTAGTCCACGCCACAGATATGGCTCCGGCCAGGACAAGGCGCACTACGCGGAATAGAGATTAATACTGAAGAAGTTGCAGAAGTTGGCGAGCTGCCTTTTACCTACATATTGCGCCCAGAACTTATTAACGTTCAGCGTCTCGAAGAGCAGCACAAACGGCGCGGAAAGCATGGACACCACCAGAGGTCCAATGAATGTGCGAGGCACCACCCCAGGATACTCATGGTGATCGTACTGCAGAACGAGATATACAATCGAGGGTTTAAAAGATTTAAGTATTTAAAGTAACTCACCTGCGAGAAGTTGTTGCGCAGGTACAGAATGTCGTGCATGGCCTGCAGATTGAAGCTCTCCTCCACCTTGGTGAAGGGTGTGTACACCAGATGGGCGGCCGCCGTTAGAAACACCAACAAGTCCATGGCGATCTTCGGTCTTCGGGAGGTCGTTGTTGGTATTATATA